>NW_028258315.1:11237651-11389166 GCF_053883595.1 Heterocephalus glaber
ATGCCCCCTCCTCTTCCTCAGTCTGCCACCCACTCTTCCTCCGTGCATTTTTGCCTGCTCCACATGGCACATAGGAAGATTGTTTTAAAGAAAGGCAGATGGGCAGCTCTCTAGAAATCTGCTCCAAGTTGGAGGGAGGAGATTGTTCTTTTCAACAAAGAAGTCTCAGGAGCACTGGGATTTGTTCTTGCTTTGGAAGTACCCTGTTTCATTCATTTGTCTCCAATATCTCATCACCATGTCAATAAAGAACTCAGAACGTGTAGGCAGCTCCTCTCCCTGGGAGATGGCAGTGATTCAGGGAAGCACCCTATAGGCACTAGCTTGAGGGCAAAGTTCCAAGCCCTCCAAGTGTCAGACCTCCCAAGTAACCAATTTCCACACTTTCTCTTTTCTGCCTGTGTTAGTCACCTTTCCATTGCTGGACTAAGTGCCTGACATGCGCAATTGAAAAGACAGAGTCAATTTTGGCTCACAGTTTCAGAGGGTTCAGTCCATGATCAGTTGCTCCATTACTTTAAGCATGTGGCAAGGCAGAAACGTGATGGCAGAAGGGTGTGGCAAAGGAAATCTGCTCACCTCACTTTTCTGCCAAAGAGGCAGAGAGGAGGGCACCAAGGACCAGATATAGTCTCCATGAGCCACCAAAATCAATCCAGAAGTGTGCTTTACTAATCTCCCAAGCCAATTGATTTGACAATCAAGATTAACATCTCACTGCCTCTGGCTTTTTCTTGCTGACCATCATGGTATCCTAAAGGGGTTTGCCAGCTGCTCTGAAGAATGGCAGTTGCTCATTGGTGATTTTCCCAAATCCGCATCATCAGATGACTTAGGATTTGGGGTCACATGAGCACACTGTGAGGGACTTGCTAATAGAGAAAAGGATAGTTGTAAATGGAGCCTAGAAGTGGAAGAAAAGGAGAGGTTGCCCTAGGAAATGCACTTATTCAATGCCCACTAAATACAATCTTATGAGACTCAGTTCTGTTTCAGCACTATAGGCAATTGAAAAGTATATAAGATATGGTCTTTGCACTCAAAAGAAACATTAATGAATTTAAATATATTTATAGCAACCCTATAGTGTCACCCCAGGACCTAGCTTGTCCTGAACCATTAATGTGGCAGACGCTCTGTGAAGGTTAGGCAGCAGCAGATACCCAGGGTTTAGCCCTTGGAGTCTATAATGAAAGAAAACAAATCTTTGTTTAATTCAAAGAGCTGCTTCCTTTTAGGAAAGCTTACCAGGTCAAAATCTGTCATCCTTAAAAGACTGAAGGATGGGCTGGGGATTTAGCTCAGTGGTTTTGCTGCCTGCTGCGCAAGCCCAAGGACCTGAGTTCGATCCCCAGTACCAAAAAGAAAAAAAAAAAAGACTGAAGGATATTTTGCCAAGAATTTGTTGATCTCCTAAGCCAGGTCTGATCATCTCATAGTGCGTCACCAAATCATGGTTTGTTATTTCATCATAAAAGTTAATTTTAGATAATTACACATCACAGACTATTTTTTGAATTATAACTATTTTTCTTGCTGAAAATCCAAAAGGCAACAAAATGATAATTAAAGGGGCTATCTACAGACTATCAAACTGAAGATGTTCAGTATGTTGGTTCATATACGAGTTTGGAACTCGGGAGAGAAATCTAGCTGAAGACGGAGGTTGAGGGGCCATCTGAATGTGGTTAGAGCTTTTAAAAGTGGAAGTAGAAGGGATACACAGAGAGTTTGTATGAGTGGGAATAATAAAGGATCTGAGAGTAAATGCTGAGGAACCATAACCCTGAGGTCAGGGTTTTCAAACCTCTACACTACTGACATTTTAGAACGGATTACTCTTCGTGTTTGGGGGACCGTCCTGTACATTGCAAGACTTTTAGTTGCATCCTTGGCTTCCATCCACTAGATGCCAGTGGCATGCCCTTGGCCCTCTAGTTGTGACAATCAAAACTGTCTGCAGACATTGCTAAAGGTCCCCCAGAGGACAAAGTCAATCTCAGTTGAGGGTTACTGATTTAAGTGACAGGCAAAAGAAAAGCGTTTTGCAAAGGAAATTGACAGCAGTGGACAGTAAGTCTAGAAGAAAGGAAAAGAAGCTATTTCAAGAAAAATGGGGTCAAATGTGTCCAAGATTGAAAAGAAGTACTGAGTCCACTGGGTGTAGAGACAAGAAGACTATTGTAAGCTCATCCCTTGCATTTGCAAACTATTTGTCCTTCCTTGCAGGCTGAGACCTGCATTCCTTTTCCAGGGCTCTGGACCTTGGGTTTCAACCTCCTGTGAGCCAGAGATAGGTGTGGTTAGCATGGAGACACCTCCACAGCTGCCATTGCCGTCTCTCCCACCAGCCCCAAGTGGGGTGGAAGTGTAAGTATGTGAGCGTAAAATCTTGGGACCTACATGCAGGAGAAGTTGGTGAGAAGTGCACTTGCTTGCAGGCCCTCACACTCCCGTGAACGTATGCGCTGGGCACCAAGGCAGACCCTCCACTGCTCCCTTCCTTCTCATGGTCTTCTTAGGGAAAGAAAGCAAAAGTTCTCCAAATATCACAAAACCCCTTCTCATCACAGAACAATAAATTACAGCCTTGGGAAACTGTACATAGGTCTGGAAACACACAACTGAAAACACACAAGCTTTCACTCCTGAACAGTTTGTACCGAGGGTGCTCAGGAATCCCCCTCTGAAATGACTGAATGATTGTGCATTTTTTGATTTCCAAACTTAAAGAATACAAAAGAAAAAAACCTGTGTGTGTGTGTGTGTGTGCGTGAGTTTCAGCTTTCAAATTTGAATTTTCACTAGTAACATCTGTTCCTACCAAAGGAAGTGAAATACTGAAACTGCCCCTGCATCTATGAGGCTTATTTTTAAATTCTGCCCTCCAAATGAGAGTATCCTTGATGATTGAGGAACTGTGAAAACTTCAGGCTCCAGAGCAGCCACGGAGACCTGGTTCTGTCCTTACCTGTGAAGTTCTACATTCAACGAGCCACTGTTCAAAGACATGAATAATGCCAGTACCAGCCCTCTTTGCCCATTAGTACGAAACCCTGATTGTGCATTATCAAATATCTCCCAGCACCCCTGCTAATCGGCCAGCAACCAAAAAGAGGGAAACTGGCCTTTCGCAAACTTTCCCAGGGAGAGAGAGAGACTGTTCTACCATTTCTCCTGCCCTTTTCTCTGACCACTGACTGCTGTCTCCCCGGTCACCTCCACCATCTTTTATTCTTCTTACTTTCAGCCTCTGCCACTCTTCTTCCCAGATACAATGGCCTCTTGAACTCTCCTTGGCTACCTGAATACACAGTGGCCCTAATAACACCCAACAGTGGTGGTGACAGGAAAGTGTAAACATGGAAAAATGTCTGCCAGAGAGCAACTACCTTGAGCCCCAGCCTGGATCACAACAAACAAGTCTCCATGAAAGAGATGTCATTATTATGACTGTGCATTGCTTTGAACATAGATCAGTCACTAATATAACACATGTCGTAGATGTAAGAGTCAAAGGTCCCAGTGATAATTCAAAGCACCAGCAAACTCTCTAGACTTTTCCTCACCCTTAAGTTTCTGTACAAGAGAATATCCCCAAAATTCAAAGCATGTAAGTGCCACCCACAGACTCTAAGGGTGTTCTCTCTGACTTCGAAGTCCCTTGGCCCCACCACACCCCACTCTGCCCCAGTGAAGGAGGAGCCCGGGCGTCAGTCAAGGGCACAGAGAAGCAATGACAATAAGAAGTGGAGCTTTCCTTCATTCTCTCATGCAGCAACCTTCATTACATTAGGAGTCTGCCACATGCCAGGTGCTGCTGTGCTTGGGATGAAAAGACAAACAAATACATCCTTGCCCTTGCAGACTTGACTGTCTGATGGGTGAGACTTTCTATAAACAAGAAAACTCGGAGGCAACAATCATGTGCCCCTGATACAGAAGACAGGCTGTGGTGAAGCTGGCTGGAGAAGCGGGTGGGACCTGTCCATGACAAGATCCCGAGACAAGGCCAGGGCCCTGTAGTACAACTTCTCCTGAGCTCCCGGTAGATGTGGGCACAATAAAGAAGACCACGCACCAGGAGGAGCTCACTTGCCTGACTCTTCACAGTAGCCCACCTTGCATCTCCCAGGCACAGGGTGCAGTCTTACTTTTGCTTTTACCCTTTCTTTTGTTCTTCTCTTCCCTTGTCAGCCCTCACCTTTGCCCTCACCTTTGAAACAAACCTTTGGCACCATTTTTGGCTTGTGTTGGCTAATTCTTTATTTGAGACAAGAAGGACCTGGAATACTTTTGTTTGGTGAATCATTTTTAAAGGAACTACCTGATAACACTGAAAAGCAGTACAGAAAAGAATCTGTATAAGAGCATAAGTGGAAGTACATATTTTATGCCAACTAGTCAGGGAAGGCCTTTCCAAGGTCATGTTTAAGCTAAATCCTAAACGATAAGAACAAATCATGGAAGAACAGACGGAAAACATTCCAGGCAAGAAGGATAGCATGTGCAAAGGTCCTGGTGTAGGCAAGAGCCTCCATAGACTCACAGGAAAAGAGGAGAGTCAGGAACAGCTAGGACACAGATACCAAGAAGAGAGACTTTCAGTCTAGGTCTGGCTTTAAGCCTGATAAACCAGGTGGACCAGTCCTGGTTGGCCACAGGGAATTCAGGCTTTATTCCAAGTGAAATGGGAATCCACTGATGAGAATTAGGAAGAAGAAGAATATTTTCAAGTCTGCTTTGCTGCTTTCTGGAAAAGGTTGAGAATGGAAGCAGGAAGACCAGATTGCAGGTGTTGTATGGTTCAGGTGAGAAGTCAATGTGGTCACGGATTTCTGCTGATTTTGGAGGAGATTGCTGAATGGCTTGGACGTGAGGATGGTGAGATGGGTGGGGATGACAAGGTCAATGCCAGGTTCTGTCTTAGGCAATTGGGAAGAAAGTAGTTCCGTTATCTGAAATGGAAAAGCCCAGGCTAGGTTTGGCCGTGAGAGTATAATATGTCCTGGACACGTTACCCCAGACATGTCGGTGATGCTTACAGGTGTGTCCGTGACAGCAAGGTCAGAGAGGCAGGTAGAGATGCAACTCTGGAACTCAAGGGAGGTCTGAGCTGCACAGTGACACACACAGAGAATGACAGCCCTGGGAGTAGATGGATGTGAGCGACTGAGGAAAGATCATGGCAAAGAAAAGGCCAGGAGCAGGCCCAGAAGAAAATCACCTGGAGGGCAGACAATGGATACGGGCAGAGAGGGAGGCAGGAGAAAAATGAGGGAAGTGCGGGCCAAAGGAGATAAGGACATTCAAAGAGGGAGATGTCTACTGTATCCAATGCTGCAGAGAGGTGAGCAAGCTGGAGCTAAAACAGAGGCCCTGAATTTGTCAATGTGGAGACAGCTGGTGCATGGAGAAAACAAGAACAGACCACGGGGGTGGGCCTCAGACCACCCTGCTAGGCCCTGTCCATTCTGAGAGAACTTGATTCTTCCTCAGGCTGCTTAAACCACAGTGTCTGCCCTGAGGGAAACTCCTAATTAGCCCATCCTGCTCTCATCATGTGAGAATCCTTGTGAGGACTAGGGCACTCAGAAAAAGGAAATGACATCATGAGGTCCACCTCTGCTTCTGGGGGTAGGAGGAAGTGCTGTTCTGTCCACATTATGACTTTCATCTTCTCGTGAAATGGTCAGTTCCAAAGCCTGGACTCTAGAGAAGGAGACTCAGGAAAGTGATCAAGCAGCAGGCTATTGTCTTGTTCCCAGAATGGCTGTAAGCTAAAGAGACAAGATGGCACAGTCTAATGTGTAATTCTATAATGGTTTGGCGGGGTTTCACATCCAGGCATTTGGCAGCTAGCACAGGCTTGGCGGGGGGGGGGGGCTGAGCATTAGCTTCTGCTCAAGTCTCCCAATATGAGAATTCCAAGTACAAATGGGGCTCGCACTCCAGCCCACCCCTCAGGAAAAGGCCTGAGTGGTCCTGTAGGTTTGGCACACACCTCCCGTGCTGACAGTAGGGCAATGCACTAAGCCAATCAACTACATGCTGGGGACATTACAACCCAATCCTGAAACTTTAATAACATGTAAACCAAACACCATCCACTGAAATGGAAAAAATAAACAAATTTATAGTTAGCTATTACATCGCCCAGTATGGAAAGCACACAATTTGTTCACCTCCAGTGATCTTGTTAGGATCAAGAGCTTTGTCTTAGTTGCCAGAAACCCCCCAGGACATCTTCCCCCAGGCAACTGTCAGGATCAGAAGGAGACTGCTCCATCCACCAAATGCATCCTCTGATCACAATTAGGATTATTAGATTGCAGCCTGTGGAATAAGCCTTAGAAAACAGTGTACCTGTCTCTAGTAAAAGGTTGAACAAAATGGATTACTTAATCACTAGTTGAAATGAATATTGGAGAAACTTTGCACTTTTCCTCTCAAATCTGTTCGAAGTGTCCATGTTGCTCTCCTGCCCCAAGTCTGACAACAGTACTAACTGGAGTAGCTCAATTAGAAGTGAGTTCTGTAGCATAAGAGCTGTACTTTCAACGGTAGCAGAGACTGCAATGCAGGGTGCAATGCAAGTCTGTACAAAAGACCTTTTCACCATGAGCCACTTCCACATTAGTTAGCTCAAATCTCCTCTGCACCACTTCTCTTTGCTGTTCCTTGCTGTCATCAAGGTAGCCTCAGACCGTGATTCTGACCGTTTTCCCCCTTTCAATTTTTCCTTCCACCTGTGCAGAAGTCATATATTCCATCTTTGTTGTGATGGTGATTATTTTAGAAATATGCCATGCCTGTGTAACACGGTAATGGGTAACGTGCATCTTTATCTATAGACCCACCAGTAAACCAAAGAGGCCTGGGAATGCCTAATCCCAATCGCTACCCCCCAAATTGATTTCTTGTCCTGTATTTCAGTTCATTTCAGTTTTCGTTTTCATTTTTTTTAATCACTACTGGACAAACTGCTTATGCTCTGGAAGACTCTCATCTCCCTTCTGACTTCTTATTTCTTCTTTCTGAAGTGAGCCCTGTAGAATTTCTTTTAGCGAGGGTCTATGGGTGGTAAAGTCCATGTCTCAGGAGATATTTTCGCTGAATGAACAGGTGGACAGCTTTTTGTTGTTGCTTTCTAGCACCTTAAGCAGTTATTTCACTTCTTATCTTCTTTGTGGTTATGGAGAACACAGCCCTCAGTCTGATGGTATAGTTGCTCCTTGGTATGCAGGAGATTGGTCCCAGGAAGCCCCCGAGATTCCAAACTCCACAGATACTCAAATGTTTCATAAACAGCAATATATCGTTAGTGTAGAATCTAAGTGCATCCTCCCATAAAATAATCTCTAGAATACTTATAATACTTACTACAATGTACATGCCATATGAATACTTGTTATATTGGATTGTTTAGGGAATCACCACAAGGGAAAAGTCTGTATACATTCAGTACAGATGTATCTTTTTTCCCAAGTATTTCCTGTCTATGATTGGTTGAATCTACAGAATCAGTGCTTGTGGGTGTGGGATGATAGTTTTCTAGGAAAAGGATCTTATTAATCTGACTGCATTCAAGATCTTCTTTTTGTCAAATGCGTCTGCAGTGCCACACCAGTGGCTAGACAGTCTACCCTTAGTCTTGTGTGGATTTTTTTTTTTTTACTTCTTGAATCTTTCATAAATTATGAGAAATAATCAGTGATTATCTTTTTAAACATTGCTTTTAAATCATTCTTTTCATTAATTTTTCTATTTCATTTTAGATTCTGAGAATTTCCATTATTTTCTTGTCTTTATGGAAGGATTTTTAAAAAATTGATATTTTATTAAACATTGTAGGTGCCTTTATCTCGTGATGGAAGATTTTTTTTCAGGTCACAGTTCCACCATATGGCCAGAAATGGAATTCACTCAGGACTGTTTCCCTTGAAAATGGTTAATTAACTTTCTCCTTTTGTTAATGGTTGTGGGCATGACTCAGAAGAATGCATGGAGTTTATAATCATGTACCAACAGGCTCCATTCAGAAAAACCAGTGCAGCCAGGGATTCCAGGAGGAAAGGTTTAGAGCCAGAGGCAGCTGTTGGGACATATAAGGCAGTGAAAATGAGGGAATGTGTGTTTAGAAGAGGCTGATTCCCAGGAGCTCACCAGAAGACCCTGCCAGCGAATGTCAAGGTGTCACAAACGGCTACCACTGACCTCAGCTGTCTGTTACACGAAGTGTGTGATTCCTAGTGTTTGTCTAGAAACCCCTGCTAACTTCATGTCTGCACTTCTCCTACACATCTGTTTTTCACACCCACCAAATAATGGCCTCTCATTCTCTTTGACAACTCATGAGAATGCCTCTTATCACCTCTCTTCCCCGGAGTCTCCTCTGCATTGCAGACGGAGAAGAGGTGATGGTGATTTTGAGTTGACTTTGGTTTGGCATAGATTATATCTCACTGGTAGCCCTGTGTGTTGCCCATATTATTTTATGTGCTCCAAATAACAATAATGAGGCCCAAGGATAGTAAATATGCATTCCCTTTTCTAAAGCATAATACCCAGAGAGGTTTATTAACTTTTCTAAAACCGTAAGACCAGGACAATGGCAGCAATGGGACCAGAATCAAGCTTTTCTGATGTACAAGCAAATTCTTTTCATGAAATCCAAGATAAACTTGTAGAAAATATTTGAGATCATTCATTTTTGCAACTTGGAACTAGAGCTAAGAAATTTTGCTTTCATTCACCCCAATGTGATCTCTGTTCCCAGTAGTTATCCCTTTGTACTAGTTAGCCCAAGCAGACATGTCACGCATGTGAAGGGTCATTCATGAATGTAGAATTTCATTCACCAAATGATGCATTTCCTGCTGGCCCATATCTAGAGATGGTGGGGTTATCTAACAAATTTCTTAAACACTCTTTTTTTTGCCGGGCTTACAACTACTGTGCTCACAGTGATATTTTAATGCTACTGACTCTGACATCAAGTTAGTGAAGTATTATTTTAAAATATGTCAGTGAAAGTATGCATATTAATTAAAATGTTCCCATATATAAGCCTTAAACTAGACTCCCTGTGCCAGTTGGAGACAAAAGGCCTTTATTAAATCCTATTTGATAGGTTAAGTATTTTAATATCTCTGCCAATCATTACTACAAAAGAATATTGTTGAGCAAGAAATGAGTAAAAAAGGAAATCTCATCATTTGAGCATCTGCTAGCATCTTATGTCCTATGACAACAGCAAGAATGGCATTTGCAAGCAGTAGCCATGCCCTACTCTCTTGGTTGCTGTTATCATCAGGTTTTCATTCCCTTTTAATTCCCTTAGATAGCTGATCCTTTGAGTGGATAGAAGGGGTGACCCCAACATAATTGGAGAGTTTCCTGTTGATGAAGATAATGGTATCTGGGGCACTTTTGTGAAAGAATTGCAAGAACATAGATGATACTCAATGTAGGATCATTGAGCATTAAGAACAGAACTCTAAATCTGAGCAGAGCTTTTACTCACATTTGCACAGACTCTGGCAGATACCCCTGTCTCCCTCACGGCTTAACTAACACACCTAAGCTTTCTAGAGAAAGAGCATTTTCTTATCTCCATTTCTCACTCTTCTGTAGTTCTACTCTAGCATGAAGTTTTAGAGGAAACGAGTCAATACAGCAATGCATGAAGGTGGTGGAAAAGGATGAGGCTGGGTGTCTGAGTTTACTGTGTTGTTATAACAGAATACTATAGATTGGGTAACTTACGACCAGAAACATTTCTTACAGTTCGGAGGATGGGGAAATCCAAGGTTGAAGGCTCTATATCTGGTGAGGGTCTTCTTCCTACATAATCCCATCACAGAAGATGGAAAAGCAAGGGAAAAGGGAAGAAGGAAGACCAGAGGGAGAGAGAGAAGGATGAAGACAGGGATGAGGAGAGGAAGAGGGACTTGGAAAGATGAGCTCATCCTTTTACCAGGAACTCATGCCCATGGTCCATTCAATTAGGCTTTTATTAAATCCATTTAACCCATTTCTGAGAGTGGAGCCTTCATGATCTAATCACCTCTTAAAGGTCTTACCCCTCAATTCTACCACATCAGGCATCACTTCCAACACAAGATCTTTGGGGACCACATTCAAAGCATAGCCCTGGAGTAAGTAACATTGGGAGTAGCGGAGTAGGTTAAGAGAGTTGGTGAGATTCAGGATGGAGGCAGAAGAGTAAGGACCTTATGGGTAAATGGACTGAGCTCATGGATTGGGACAGATGATTGAAAGGATGAGCTGAGTATTCAGAACCTTCTGACACAAAGCATCTGAGAGCTAAAAGTCCATGAGAGGCGCGTCTAAGATGAGGACAAGTATAATTGCACCATCCAGAAGATGACTAGATAATGCCCTGCAGAATTGTCCTACTGGCTGGTGATCCTAAGACCTGGAGGTGGGAAGGAGACAGAGCAGTTGGACAAACTGGAATTCCCAATTAGGCACAAGTGACTGCAAGATGGGCAGAGGAGATGAAGAGGCCAAGGACAAGAGATGTGGGGGCTGGCTGAGGGCTTGTCAGCAGCTGCCTCCTCAAGGAAAGGACGGGATTCCACAGCTGCTACAGTGTCTGCCTGTGGGGTTATTAACCAAGCGGAAGTGCCCCGGAGGCTTTTCTGAGCTGTCTGTCTAAGCAGGAAGGGGGTGTGTGTCCATGCAAATCTGGCAGAAAAGTCTCCCCACCCACTCGGTAGGCTGTTCTTGGACAGTCTCACTTCTGTCTTGCGACTATGAGACTTTAGCTCTTTCCTACCTACTTAGATTATTCTTGTCTCTTGATATTTCACTGAGGTTTAGGAGCTTCAGTGATGAGTTTCTCCCTCCTGGTTATTCTCCAGCATAAAGTCATTCTTCCCATTGGGTATTACACATGGTTGCCACGGAAGTGAGGACTGGTTGATTCACATCGGGTGGGGGGCACTAGCAATCCCTTGATGGCCTGATGTGATTTCAGTTACTTAAATTCCTAGTAACTTCTCAGAAGACATCTGTACTTTTTTGATCACCTTTGAAAATCTTTGACCTTGATTTAGAAATTCAGATATATTTTTTACTGGTGTATTTGAGTTTAAAAGTAGCCCGTTGATAAACAACTCACTACCTACTAGTGATTAAACCCAAAATGATATACAAGGAAATATCAGATGCGGAGAATGGTCCCACCTTCATTCTGCTTGGAATCTTTAGTACATACTCAGCCATGCCCAGAAATGGATCCTCCACACAGCAGGCCATGGGAGCAATCACTTTTATTTCATGCTCTACTCTTCCTGGAATCACATGAGAAGTTATCTCCCAAGACCAATTTGTGGTCAGAGTCGATAGTCATGTTTTCTCTTTCTAATGGACACCTGGTTGTAATGGTTTTTTCCCACTGAAACAAGTGCTGAATTCTGGTTGCCAATGAAGCAGTATTAGGTCATAGGGTCTTTAAGAGACTAATATTGTTCTCAAGCGACCGGATTAGTTCTCACAGGTGTGGCTTAGCCCTCTACAGAGCCGATTCTTATAAAGTGCCTGGTCCCCTTGATCTCCTTTTCTGCCCACACTGCTCAACATTCTTACACGTGCTCCTGCCATGTGGTGCCACCCACATGTATGTTACAGCATGAGGCCCTCACCGGGGCAGCCACTTGACTTTGAGCTTCCTTGCCTCTAGAACCATGAGATGAACACCTCTTATTGTTATAGTTATTGTTATAGTACCAGAAAATGGACGAAGATACTGATGTAGAATAAAAAATAACCAGAGCAGATCTTAGAATTTAATGGTACAACAAATTGGACTCAAGAGTGACTTGATATGAAATGATTACTTTCAAGGTTGTGACCCAAAGATATTTCACGTGTCCTTTGGGAAGTGTAATATTAAGCATACACTGCAGCTAGGCATGGTTGTGCATACCTGTAACCCTAACATTCCGGGAGCTGAGGAAGGGGGATCCATGTTCCAAGCACAGCTCAAGCAATTTTGACTTAGCAAGACTCTCTCAAAATAAAAAATAAAAATAAATTTTAAAGAAGACTAGGAATGTAATTCCTAGTCCTGGGTTCAATCTCAGCACCAAAAAAAAGAAAAAAAAAGCATTGATGTATGATGTATTATCATTAGGGAGAAATAGGCAAAGGGCATAGACAGAGAACCTGTATTATTTCTTGTACCTATATACAAATCTACAGTTATCTCAAAATAAAAAGTTGAATTACAAGTGAATTAAGGAATGAGGGAAAACTGTGGTAGATGCTGTATGTGTGTTCATGTAAGGATTATGTGCAAAAGAAACTCTTCCTGGCCTGGCCTCCAGTAAAAGATGTATGAAGCGTATGAAAATTAAAGAAAAGAAACACAGTTTGTGGATTAGGGTCACAGCCCAGGCGCTAACACTTTCACTGTCGTCTTGGTCAAATTGAGTAAGTCCCTGAACCTCACTTTCTTCATCCAGATAAGCAACACGGGGAAGATGAATGAGCACTCTCTGACAGCAATCACCACTAAGTGAAATCACTACCGACACAGAATAGAATCAATCTGTAACCACCACATTCATGGAAAACTAGAATCTCAACGTGGGTATTTTAAGCATGTGTCGGAAATAGATTTTTACACTCTTGTCCTTTTGCCTGGAAAACAGGACTTAGAGGAAAACTAATGTATTAAGTTTTTCCAGAGCTCCCATAAAAAAGAAACAGAATCTGATTTTTCCCAGCCTAACTGGGAAAAGAAAGTGTTTCCAATGCCAGCTCTCCACATTTGGGTGTCATCACCTAAATCCTCCTCCTACCCATTTTTTACTCTCTAATCCAGTGATGGCACACTTTTTAGAGATGAGTGCCCAAACTGCAACCCAAAACCCATTTATTTATCACAAACTGCCAACACTGCAATTAAACCTGAATACTAAGGCTTTGGCTTAGAAAAAAAACCTTTATGTTAACATCTTTTGTCTTTAAAGAAAGATAACCCACAAGTCATAGGTTTGCTACCACTGCTCTAGTCTAATTATTAAAACTGCAAGGAGAGGACAATTTCAACTTCAAAACCTTCTATCAATCTTCACCTATTTAAAAAAATCTATGTTCTTATCATTCATGGTCCTTATCATTTGATCCCACACATCTCTCCACATTTTACCTCCTGCTTCTCCTCTCTCTGATACTTCTGCTCTTGCCAACCTGTTGGAAGTGTCCCCTTTAAATTCACACTTTTCCTGGGACCTCAGAATGCTACCTGTTTTAGAAATAGATGCAGATACACCTAATGAAGACAAGGTCCTATGGGACTAGGCTGGGGGGGGCGGTGCTCTAAACTAATTTGACTGGTGTCTTATTAAAGAGAAGAGGAGATATGGAAGTACAAACACATGAGAAGATGATGTAAAGAGAGACACACGACAAGGGACAAAATATTATGTCCTGACAGAGGCAGACAATGGAGCAATGTGTCCACAAGCCAAGAACTGTGAGCAACACTAGAAGCTAAGAGAAATGCATGGGACAGATTCTCCCTTACGGCCTTCTAAGATAGCATGGCTCTATGAAACCTTGATTTCAGGCTGCCTGTCTCCAGAACTGTGAGATAATACTTTTCCATTGATTTAAGCTAGCCAATAGAGGGGCATGTTGCTAAGGCAGCCCTCAAATACTAATCTACTGATCTACCCATGAGTTTGCCTTAGGCTGAACTCATTATTCCTCTTATTAGACATCACTTTCTGTCTTTTCTATCCATCGTTTGAATTTAGTTCAAATCTCCACCTCGTTAATTATCCTTTTCCAGTCCTTACAGGAGAAAGGATTTTTACCTCCAACGCTGTGTTCAAGCCAGGCATGGTGGTGCACACCTGTAAGCCCAGCACTCTGGGAGGCTGAGACAAGATCACAAGTTTGAGCCCAGCTTGGGCAACTTAGCAACTTGGCGAGACCCTGTCTCAGAAAATAGAAAAAGACTGGGGATGTAGCTCAGAGCACAGGTCCTGTATTCAATTTCCAGTTCCACAAACAAAACAAAACAACACAAAACAAAAGCAAATATCCATACCATGCATTGGACCTTATCTTAGACTGGTTGGTGGCGCCTTGTGGCTTGATCCTTGAATTTTTACTCTTTTCAGAATGTGAATCTTGTCTTTTGCTCCATGTTACCCAATACAGTGACTGGCCTGTGCCCAGCACTGTATAAATAGTAAAAAATATTGGCTGTTGGATTGATCTCTTCACCATGGAACATTAGTATCATTCTTTAAAATAAAAACCTTCTATGTATAGCTACATAAAGCACATAGCCCCGAGTTTTACCCTAAGGTCTCTAAAGAAAGTGGTTCTTTGAAACCCACATGAAACTTCAAGGTAGAGTGTGGGAACACTGGGTAGGGAAGGGGATTTTGGTTCTGGCTGTGAAGAGTAATATCTGATCGAAATCCACCCATCTGTTGGTCTACACTGTGACCATTCAGAGGCTGTGCTCTGCCGGGTCTTGGGGCTAAGCCTTCACTCTCTTGCTTCTCCTCTTCTGACTACCTTCTCTTACTCATGCTCAGGCCACTGTCACAGATGAAAAAGATTAAGGCCAAGGTTCTTTCAGACAGTATTGGTGAGGGGCAGTTCTGCTCACCTGGCCGGTAGCAAGATGGCGCTGGTGGAGTGACTGGTACCACGTGACACTGGCAAAGGGAATTCTACTGTTCACCAGTGAGATGCCATGCAGCCTCTCTGCGGCATCCTTCAGGAGGCTGACACTTAGCCAGCAATCCTCTTTGAGGCAATGGAGCAGAGAAAGGAAGTAGGAGTGTAGAAGCTTCTGGAAAATCCTAAACTAGGAGCTGATATTTTCAATATTTGTCAGTTGCTCTCATCTTTATCAATACCCTACTTATCACTATGTATCACATCCTTCTAGATTCAGTTATTTCCTTCCTGGACCAGACATTCTTAGCTCCCTTTTCTAGCATTACCACAATTTTCATCTGTATCAGACAACAACTCTCACATTTTATGGAGCCTTACTTTCTATTGATGGGCATTGCACAACTTTTAAAAAGAGAAATTCAAATATAGTTCATTATAATGAGATTAAATAACTTACTGCTACTTTTATACAACAGAACAAATGGAATCCTTTATTCTGTGTAGTGTGTGGACAAGCTTGTCAAAATGTGGGGAGTAAAATGGACAGACCTAGGTGTGCATTACTGTTGTCATACAAAGTAGTAGGCTGAATGATGGCCCCCAAAATATCCACATTCTGATTCCCAACCTGTGAACATGATACCTCTCATGGAAAAGGGGCTTTGCAGATTGCTATAGTTTGAGTGTGGTCCTCAAAGGTTCACATGTTGAGATTTGGTCCTGAGTCTGGCGATGTTGGGTTGTGGTCAGAGCTTGAAAAGGTGGGGTCCATTAGGGGGAGGTCCTTTTATCACTGAAGGCACTGCCCTCAGAAGGGATTAAGGTCCTTCTCATGAGAGAAAGAGGTTACAAAAGCCTGCACTCGCCCACTGGAGAATAGCTTTCTGGTTTGCTGTCTCGAAATGTGATCCCTTCCTCCCACAAACACTCCCACCACCCACCAACAAGCCTTCACCACTGCCAGTGTTTATGCTGGTTGGATTTTCAGCCTCTCAAACTATGAACTAAATAAACTTGAGATGGAGAAAGAATCCTGGAATATCCAAGCGAACCCAGTGTCATCACAAGGGTCTTTGCTGGAGGAAGACAGGACAGAAAGAAGCAGGGGGAAAGGAAATATGAAGGCAGAAGCAGAGCTTGAGGAGAAGTAGAGGTTGTGGTGATATTCTTTGAAGAAAGATGAGGGAGCTGTGAACTAAGAAAAAAGGTGTAAAAGCAAAGAAACAGACTCTCCTCCGGGTTATCCACCAATACCTGGGCTTTATCCCAAAAGACAAAATTTGAACTTCTGATCTCCAGAACTATAGCAGCTACTAAAATTGCACTAATTTGCTGCAACAGCAATAAGAAACTAATACACAGAGAACAACCAAGCTTCTACCTATACTCAGTGTGCCCTTGGAATGGCTGCTGTACAGGTCACAGGGGAGTTCACTATTTCTAAGTCCAATGGAAAGGTCTGTCTTGTGTCCTCTTGCACTGACATCTTCCTTAACCTCTGAGCAGACTTGGACATGAAATACTTCCTCTTTCTTGAAACTTTTTTATGCTTGACTTCCAGGAACCAAACTGTTCTGTTTCCTCCTAGCTAAGTGACACTTCCCTTCCGGTGTCCTTTGTTGAATCCTCCTCTTCTTCTTAACCATGGAAGGCTGGAATATTCTAAGACTTAGTCCTGGGATATCATGTGTAGCCATATCTAGTCTCAGGTAAGTTTACTCAGTTTAACTTTGAAAACAGTCTTTATAAGAGAGGTAGCCAAATTTATGTCACCAGCCCAGAAATCTTCCCAAGGCATGTCCAGGGTCAAACACGTCCATGCTCTCTGCCAAAACTCGGCTTCGTTGTCAAATAGGCATCTCACACTAATGTGCCCAACAGCAGGACTGATTTCTTCATCCATAATCCTTGTACCACCCTAGCATCTCTATTCATACTACTTCCCTGTGTCTTAGGCTAAATCTTATTTTCTCTTCTTTACATATGTGGCAGTAAGAATATATTATATGTGTGTTGGAGAGGAACAAAGAAGGTCTCCCCCAAATGTGAGTTCTCCATTGTACTCAGAGTAAAATCCTAACTCCTCGCATATCATGGGAAGTATAATCTGAGCTATGGCTACAGCCTATCTCTCCTTACTCACGCTGAACTGGCCACAATGACTTTTTTTCTGTTTCCTCACATGGCCAGCATTTCCTCTCAAGTCTTTGCACTTGAGCCCTTCTTCTGTCAGAACTTCCCATCGCTGCTTCCCTTACTCTCTTATCACTGCTGTTAAAATATCAGCTTATTATATTTCTCAATCACCTGTTATGGTTTGGATCTTAAATGTCCCTCAGAGGCTCATGTGGTAAAGGTTTGGTCCCAGCAGATGGCGCTGTTGGGAGGTGGTGGAAAATTAGGAGGCGGGGCTTAGTGAACAGAAGTTAGGTTATTGGGGGTGTGTTTTTGCAGAGGATTGTGGGACTCCAGCTCCCTCCTGTCATTTTTGCTTTGCTTACCTGCTTTAATGTTTTGCCTTGCCATAGGTTCCAAAACAACAGAGACATGGGACCATAAACTGAAACCTCTGAAATCATGAATGAAAATAAATCTTTCCTTTCTTAAAGTTGATTATGTCAGGTATTTTATCACCTCTCAGAAAGCTGACTGGCATACCGCCCTAATTTCCCTACACCCTATTAAACCTGGTACCTTTCTACATATTTGCAGCACATGAGCACTCACATATATACACAAATACAACTCTATCCCTTTATCTCATTTATTTTATTTTTAGCATTTTCATTATCTAGCATTATATTATTCATTTATTGTTCATCTTTTGCTTATCTCATCTGCTAGGATGTATGTATACTGCAAAGAATAAATTTTTTTGGTTAGTATTACTTATTACCACATCCCTGGCTCTCAGAGAGCCTAGTACAGAGTAGGTACACAGTAAGTGCTTTTTAAGACTTTCTTATGTTAAAGTCAAATGTCTTACCTATTAATTTTATATACATCAGCTACACTGCATATAAATATTAGACTGGGCATGCAATATCTGTTATATGTTAATTTCTTGAGATTAGGAGCCATATCTCATAGCTCTGCCATCATTCTATAAAGACAAAAGCAGCACTATGCACAAAACAGTGATGTTGTAGAAATGAATAATTTTTTATTGTCTTTTTTATTTGAACTCAGTGGAAGAAATCATCTGAGGCCCTTCTTTTCAGCTAAACACACAGTTATGTCAGGCATTCTTATCTCAAGACTTATAAGTGGAATTTTCAAGGTCAATGAGCCTCCCTAAAATTTTACACAAAATTCAATGAGGATTTATGTTTTCCTAGGGAATGGAGCCCATAGATCCCCTCCAATTCACAGAATAGCCTATTTCCTAAGGGCTAGAAAACACTGAACTACTCAGAGATACCCAGATTATGGGTAGCCTTATGCCCAGAGTAAGGGGCGGCCAGAGAAGAAGTACTTAGGAAAGTAGTGGGGAGGCTGTAATGCCTGCAGGTGGTGATTGGGACCTGACATGCCCATGTATGTCTTCTTTTCTCCTCTAGACTCACTACTCGGTAGCCCAGAAATCTCACACCAAACTTCCTGGGGGAGAGCAAAATCTGAGACTGGATCAGAATTCTAGTGGTAGACCACATTTTGCCTGCTCTGATTGAGGGAGGAACCAGAACTTTGAGGTTTCCCTCCTTGGCCATCTAGACTACCAGCATGCCCTGGGGGAGTATGCAAAGACCTCCAGATTGTCCAGCTATGGCCTGTGTGTGGGTCACAACCAGGCCAAGACACAAAGAGACAGACATCCTGTCCTGATCATTCACCATTCATTTGACAGTAATCACACAGCACTGCAGGTCACCACACATATCAATGTCTTGCTTTAGTGTTAACTAGAGTTTTATTAATTCAGCTTTGTGTGTGTGTTCATGTGAGCCTCAATAAGACTCAAGATCACTAGATCTAAACACACCTACCAAACTTTGATCACAGTATAACACGACAACCGTGCTTAATAATTATTTTTTAAGTAAATAAATGACAACGTATTCAGTAATCAAACAGCTGTACTGGGTGGTTTCTCCAGCTTAAGGAGCCAGGGAGGAGCCGATTGTGCTGAAATGTCCTCCAATATCAATGGGGCATTTTTAGTTCTAAGACTGTGATCACAGATGCGGTGTAGGGCTAGGGATACCGAGTGGGAATTCTTAAGTTGCATACTATAGTAATTTATACTTTGGCAGTTTTTGACACTTTATAAATTGCTTCTGCACACCTTCTCAATAATTGTGCACTTATTTTCAGATGCAGAGAAGTTCGAGGAGGAACTCTGATCTATTTCACTGCAGCTTTGGGGCAACCTGAACGATTTAGGTTGATTTCTAGAGAAGTAAGTTCCCTGGCTCCCTCCGGTTAGGATCTGATAGTTTCCTCAGTTACTAAGAGTCTTCTTCCTGCTATTTAAATCTGTCTGCTCTGGTTCTATCTTTAGCAAGCATTCAGATAAGACCTGAGGAGTTAATGTTTTCCTGGCAAAACCTGGAGGAATACTTTGCTGTTCTTTCCCTTCTTTTGTGAAGACAAGAGAACTGCTTAGCTATAAAATAGTCAGGTTGATCTACTTTAACTAAGGCAGCCAGGCGAAATGGGAGCTCTTCTTCACAGCACAAGCAGCCTGTCCGAGGTGGATGCAAATATCCCACTGATGTCACTGAAGGGCAGGAAAATGAACCTCAGAGTCAACAGTTCAGATGGGTCCTACTGCAATGGTGAGTTTCCAGTGAGTTAGGGTTGGGCCAGGAGGATTCAAAAGACCTGATTAATCGGGACGCTTTTAGAACTACACTGTGTCAAAGGACAGAATGGTATTTCTGAATGTGACAACTACTGCTCATAAAATCTGGGACAGGTCACAAATGGCAACAGGGAAAATATTCCAAAGCTAAAACCACTATGGCGCACAGAAGGAGCATTGTGAAGTGAAAGAACCTTTTAGGACAACAGTAATTCTTTTTTTTTTTTTAACTCTATAAAAGCACTATCACTGCATTTTTTATTCATAGAAAACAAAAGGAGTAGGCAGAAACAAAAAAAGGCCTGGTCATTTGCAGCATCTATCAGCTTTCAACTTGGCTCTCCTATCCAGAAGTGTCTCATGCAAAAATCCATCTTTCCTAGCCTTTTTAAGAATTTCACCATCTTCTTTACTGATTTTAAGCTTATGGTCTTGGAAGCTCTGAAATTTTTTTTTATGGAGTTGATTTCACACTGTTTTACATTCCCTTTGTCTTCTTCTGGAATGTCATCTTTTTTCTTGGTTTCTCTTTCAGCACAGGATCTAATCTTTATCATTTCTTCTCCTGCTATTTTACTGTTTGCTTCTATATCACCTGCTTCATTGCATCTAATAAAGCAACTATTTAAGGCCAATAAGGCCATTTTCCCATCTTGAAACCCTGGTTCCCACTGTTTTCTTGGTCCAATGGCATCCGAATGCCCAACACCAAGTCCATCTGACTTGATACCAAGATATTTTCCATAGCCAGATTTCAGGGCAATTCTGGAATCAGACAATTTGACAGCAGTAAACTGGTCTGGAGCACTAAGACCTTCATCAACTTCTTTATGTGGTGCTCCCAGTGTAAAAAGACCATTGTCAAGGAAGACAGTAATTCTTATACTGTATGGAGGAAAGAGGAGTAGGGCAAGAGCCATTCCATTCCTCAGCAGGGCTGGTTCCCCACCAAGCTGCCCCTCACCACTCTGGCTCCCATGGGGACTCTCCTAGCATTATATGCACTTCCCTGGGTTGTCATGGAGGGCACTGTAAAACGTGGGAAGTGTTAACACACTGACCCCGTGTTAGTCAGCTTCCCAGTACTGTAATGAATACCTGGCACAATCAAGTGATGAAGAGAAAAGACTTTCTTCTTCTCATTGTACCCTAAATTCCAGTCCATGACTGACTGGTCCCATTGCTTTTGGGCCCATGGCAAGGCAGCATAGCAAGTCAGGGCATGTGTGGAGGAACAAAACCTCTCACTTCATGGCCTGGAAGTAAAAAAATAAGGAAGAAGAGGTCTGGGAACCCTTCTTTCCCTTCCAAGGGGATGCCCCCAGGGACCCAAAAGTGACAGGTCCATAGGCCCCACCTCTTAAAGATTTCACCACCCCTCAACTTCAACACATGAGCTTTTGGGGGACACTTGAGATACAAACCCGAGCAGCCAGGAACAGTCACTTCTATACTGGTTCACACCAGTCATTTTAGTATGTATGTGGCAAAGAGCATTCCTGAGCTAATACACCTGGATGATGCACCAGTGAAGACAGAAAACGTCCAGAGTAAGTGATGCTCTGCGTGAGAGGGAAGAGATGTAGCATTGAGCACACTTTTTTGGAGTAGATACTGAAGGAAGCAGAAGTTTGGGGGTGACTGCATTAGGGACTCCCCAAGTTGGTTTTGCTGATACTGACATTTTCCTAGAGATGGCTCTGTTGGGAGTTTCTTCAATTAAGTTAAAAGAAACAGATGCATCTGTGTCTGACCCAAGGCAGGCTCTCACCTCCTGTCCTCCTCATCTCTACCCCACTTCCTTTGACTCTTCCCTCTTCTCTCTAAGAGATTTGAAGTATCTGTTTCCCAAAGGGTCACCACCACCCAGCCCTCCCAAGTTGTGAAGTCACAGAAAGACTTAAGGATCTCCATTTTACAATACCTGCTTTACTAATTAGCTCCTGGAGGTGATGTATAGTATCCAACTCTCTGCTTCCAAAATGATCAACAATCCATATGGCTATTTGTTTTGCAAGGTCACAAATATTGGGTATTGCCAACATAACTATCTGGAATAAATCCAATGGCACATCAGTGTGAACCTCCACAAGGTGTTTGAATGCATTTGAGCCCAAGTGAAAGGCACTTTTGAGACCCTGCCTTTATTTATTATTTTAGTAACAACTAGTTCAGCCAATTGTTTCAAACCATTTTATCAGAGTTTCGACTTAGCATACAGATGGAGATTCTGTGTCTTTTTTTAAATGAAAATTCTCACTTTTCTATAGTAATTAATCAAGCAAAGTGACATCCTTTTGATTGCCTGGTTGATTATAAACTAGATCAAGCCACAATTTCTGGACTTAACTGTAGCAAAATGCTACGAAGAGTGAATTAGGCTTGGCTTACAATCCTGGCTGTGCTATCTTTGATGGGAGAGGCCCCATACCGAATGTGTAACCCTCTCTTAAATACTTTTTTTTAATCAAGAAGATGGTAGTTATCAAAAGAAGTTTGCATGAATTAAATGAGCTCATACCTGAGGAGCAGGCATTGTGTAGTGCAATGTGCCATATATTTCCGATGTATGAGTCTCAGATTAATGTCAACGGGGAGTTAGAAAGACAAGAAGAGGCTGGCAAGAAGGGCTTCTGAGAGGTAGGACTTGCTTGCTTATTTATTTATTTATTTTTGGTACCAGGAATTAAACTCAGGTCCTCGTGCTTGCCAGGCGGCACTGTGCGACTGAGTTACATCCCTGGGCCAGGTGGGACTTATTTAATACATAGGTTCTGGTCTTGAACACTAAATGAGGTCACAACTATGGGGTATTAGTCAATATCTCATGGAGCAAATATTTAACTGAAAGTAAGTCCTCCCCCCACTCAGGTTTTTTTCATAGGACATACAGGGAAGGGGAGCAGTGTTAGTAGATTGAGTTGCTTTTCCAAGTTGGCCGTCATGAGAGTTTTAAGACAATGGAAGGGTTCAGGGGCAGAAGAAAGTCTGTGAGTGAAGTTGGAGCCTTGATATGCTATGCCCTGGTGATTTTCCCCCAAATTAAAAAAGTTGATTTGCTTCCAAGAATTGAGACTGCTTTATAAACTTCTGACTAATGAGGAAACCTTAGTATTGAAAAGCTGAGCTAGGATTTTGAACGACCACTTTGCTCACAAAGAGTCCAAGATTCAGGCTTAGCCCTCCAATGGGAACCCACTGCTCCGCCTGCATATCTGGGCCACTGTTACTCCCGCCCCCCGCCCCGCCCCAATTCTAGCAGTGTGAACATCTCAGAACGTATTCGGTTTGCTACCGTCTTTCCTCAAAAAGAAGACCTAAGTGGAAAATAAGCCCTAGCTGGTCATTACCATGGTGATGGCCAGTGTCACGCAGAGGATTATCCCTCAGTGTTCTCTTGCTGGGTGGCTGCTCTGTGAAGCAGCTAAGGCAAGGATAGCAGATTGGGGCTGGCATTTTGATCTTTAGTTTTCAATCCTGATTATTTTCCCGCTAGGTCTTATTTTCAGGGAAACAGAGCATTTAACCCCTCAAGAACATGTGAATGAATAAAAATTAAAACCAAATAGCAATATATTCATGGAAATATGTAAATAAGCATCCCATTTGTGATGCTCAGTCTCACAGAAGAAATAGTTAAGGCGCTGCTGCTGGGGTGAATTTTGTTGAATGCTGGCTTTACTCAGTTCCTATATAGGAATTGCATAATGCACTTGCTATTTGTGGAAGTTGCTTCTCTTTCAGGACTGAAGCTACCGAAAAGTTCCCTACCCCTCTGACATTCCAATGACTTCCTAAGCAAGGCGTCAATCTTGTCTGGACCTCACCTCTGCTCTTGGAGGACACCCTGTCATACAGTACCAGTTTCTGCTGATTTCACATCCTCAGTGTGCTCTTAGTAGCGACAGAATCGGGAGGCAGGAGTAACCTGGATGTTGGGGCTGGGGAAGCAGTTCAGTACCGAGGCGACTGGCACTGAATTTCCCCTTCACTCACCATTGCGTGATTCAGCCACACTGGAAACATGCCATCTAGGAACTTGGGGTAAACAAGCTCTCGGTCATAGAGAAATATGGTCCAGAATGCCAAAAATACAAACTGGAAAGAAAAAATACAAAAACAGGACCGTTAAATTGGTTTTCAACCAGAATTCTCTAGACCATCAAGGAAACATAGCAAAATAAAAATTGATACCTGCTTTAATATCATAGATTCATTCACAACATGGGAATGTAAAATGAAGGGGAGAAGATTTTTATTGTAGGATTGCTCTAGCTGCGCTCTCTGGGGATATCTCAATGTGTCAATGAGTTAGGGATCAGTTATTTTTCAGCATGGCAGGGAGAGAAGATGTGGAGAAACTGATGCACAATTAATCCTGCATTGTACCCAGTAACTTCTTTCTCCTCTAAGCTTACACCAAGAGTGCCAAGACTGGGCGCATGGAATGGCTCCAGTCTTATAAGTTCATTGCTCACTTTAAATAGGTGTGGCAGCCTGCTCCAGTGGCACACAGCTGTATTCCAGCACTCTAGGAGGCTGAGGCAGGAGGATGGCAAGTTCAAGCCTAGCCTGGCAACTCAGCAACACAATGAGACCCTGTCTCATAATAAAAAATTAAAAGGGCTGCAGATGTAGCTCAGTGAGAAGGTCCTAGGTTCAGTCCCCAGTAACACACACACACAAACACACACACACACACACACACACGGAGGCACAGAAAGGAATAGCAGGGGATGAGAGGTGTCAAACTCCCGGGACCATTCACAAGCTAGTTCACTGAGAGTCCATCTCTCCCTTGCTCAGAAGTTTCATGCATCTCCATTTCTTGTCCTCCTCAGATATCTTGTCTGAGCCCCAGTCCCCTGTGTCACAAGTCAGTGCTCAGACTAGAGGGAGCTGAGTATTCATCTTGTGATCTTCCTATCTTCTGAAATTTCATAGGCTTACTTCCTAACCTTAAAAAATGAATGAGCTTCATTGTTAGTTGGATAAGCTTAATCTTTGGAAGTTTGGAAACTTAATCTTTAAGGGGATGGGAGTGGAGGTCTTCTACAAAGCAAACCTGGAATGCCAGTCCTGGCTCTGTCAGGGAAGAACTCATTAGTGTTCAGAGAAGCTCGTTTCGCATTTAGTTTTGAAGTCCCAGGGCAACAGGAAGCAGGACAATGACAGGTGGACAAAGGTAGTGATTTCTAATCATAGGACCTGCTGGGCAGCCGGCATGCTTGATCTCCTTTTGTTTCCACTCCAGCCAGTGAAAGAAGACATAAACAATGGCATAGAAATATAGGCCGCATCAGCAAGCAAGCATCCTGTCCTTTGCATATGCCTTGCTTTTTCCTAATGGCCATTCATCCAGCACAATGAATGAGGTGCCTACCTACTAAGTGCCCTGCACTGGGCCATCTTTTATTCATTTTATTTTCTTATTTGATGGTTTCCATTTGTAGAGGTAACATAAACTTACTGTAACAAGCAAAACAAGATATGTAAAGGGAAAATAAGCCACCTCCTCCCTCTGGCTCTCCATTCTCGTTACTCTGGTGGAATCAATGTTGTCTCAGTTGTCCAGTCCCTCAGTGTCCATGGGGGATGGGTCCCCAAGGACACCAAATCCACAGGTGCCCAAGTCTTGTATAAAATGGCCTAGCATTTACATATAAGCTGTGCGTATATATCCTGTAATTTAAACTGTCCTTAGATTACTTTTAATACCTAGTACAATGCGAGTGTTATATAAGTAGTCCATAAAATGTATTGGTTTTACAATTTTTTATTATGATGGTTTTAAATTTATTTGAATATTTTTGACCCCAGGTTGGTTGAATTAGTCGATGTGAAACACACAGAGATGAAGGTCAGTTATTTTATCAAGAAGGGTCCTTCAGACTTCCCCCTTAGACAGCAGTAAGTTCTTTGCACCGAGCCTTCCCAAAGATACAAACCTGAATGATAATGCTGATTGTCAATGTAGCCTGTTTTCTGAAGACATTTGAACAACAAGGTGCAGTCCTCAGATGGAACATTTAAGCAAATGCAGTTGCTCTGGTTACAGTAACGGATTCCCAAACATTCTTGATGCCCCAGAGAGCTGACCATCTATTTGTACATGTCTATTCTATCAGACACACATCTTGGTAACTCACAGTGCAGATAGGAAAAGCCAGGGTGGTGAAAAGCAGGTCTCTGAAGGCAGTGATGAACTTAATGTCTTTCCTCCCTTTGATTCTTTTCAGTACATCATCCAGGCATGCGACCCCGAAGAAAACAGCCTGCAAGAGCTAAATTCATTACAACAAATGAGGGCATTTTCATTTGCTTTAATTAATACATCCTTCACTGATGTAAAATCCCATCCCTCTGGGAGCAATGTTGATTCAAGAAGGAGGGGTTGTTGGGTTGTTTTGGTTGAGAGCCAATCCAAGGCCTGGGCATCCAGCTCATTGGGCCTTGACCTTGCTTGCTAAAATTGATTGAGAAAATTCGTTTAGGGGATAATAATGTGTACAGTATTTAGTGTAATGGACTTGAGCTAAAATGGAAACAAAATAAAGAGTCAGCTAAAAAGAAGGCTATAATGATAATAAAAGATACCTTGGCTGCACAAAAGTGGGAAAAACCAAACAGCTAGGTATGATGGTGGAAATGGTCAGGTGACTTCCTAGGAAGAAAACAAAGAAAAAGGCCTAGGGCTGAAGTCTCACTAGGAGCCCAGGCTCAGGGTTCCGGCAGAACACTGTGCTAACATTCCAAGTCCAAAGGACAGAGCAGCTGAGCCGTGGGCCTTGGTGAGCTACCGAGTACTATGAGGTTCCCAAGCAAGGTAGAAGAGAAGCCGTCTTTTCAAAGAAGTACAGGTTTAGTGTCCCTTATCCAAAATGTTCTGGACCTCAAGAAGTATTTCAAATTTTGGATTTTATAGATTTTGAAATATCTGCATATACACAATAAAACATCTTGGGGATGGGAGGTAGGGATAGACATGAAATTTATTTATGTTCCATGTACTGTCATTCTTACACAAATAAGAATGTAATTTTGTACAACATTTTAAAATAATTTTGTGCAGGAAACTGAGTTTCACGGTGTGACATTTTCCACTTGGGCATCAGATTGGTGCTCAAAAAGTTTTGGATTTTGAAGCATTTCAAATGTCAAACTTTTAGACTTGGGATGCTCAACCTGCAATATGGCTTGGAAGGGAAAACTCTGCCCAGTCTTAGAGTTTTTCATAATCTCCTGGTTTCCAATTTAAGGCCCAGTGGAGCACGACTACGTGAAGTTTGGTTTGGTTTTGAGTTATGCTCACGACAGAACCCTCGTTTACTTGTTGAAAGTAAAAGAAGGGTGGTCTGGACTCTTCTCTTAGCCCACAAGTTCTGGAAGAGTTGGACACAGCCACTATCCCAGGTGGGTTCCCAGACCCCTAGAACCCAGGTCACTTATACCCCAGCCTAGACGATGGAATCAGAATCTCAGGAAAAGGGTACAAGAGCTGATTTTTAAGCAAGCTCTTCAGGTGTCCCTATGTAGGCCAAAGTTCTAGGACCAGTGTATTAGACATAACTTCATCATTCAAAGTCCTTACTGACCACTCAGAATTCTAATAACTAACATAGTCATCATGTGTTATGTGCCAGGCACTGAACTGAGCTTTTAATTCTCATTACAACCTTATGAAGTAAGCGCTGTCGTTAAGCCCTGCCATCACCAATTGACAGATGAGGAAATTGAAGTAAAGAGAGATTAACAAACTTGCCTTAAATTTGATGGCTTCAGAGTTTGGTTCTTGAGCCAGACTTTAAAAAGGAAATTATCAGATTTCTAAGGCCATCTGACAAAAAGCACTGTGTCGGAAGAGAGACAATATGTCCAGGTGGAAGAATTAAAAACAACTTTAAAAAAAATACTGATGCTTGATTTCTAGCCCCAGAGGGTCTGCTGTAATGGTCCTGGGGTACAGAGTAGGCATCAGGATTTTTTAAATCCTCCCGAATGCTTCTCATTCTGGGCAGCTAGAGTTGAGAAGCTCCTGCCTAGAGGAACTTCCGCCTGGAAATCCCTATCAGGCAGTCTCCAGAGAGCTGGGCCAAGGAGTCCAGGTAGTTGAATCCCCATAGGGGCTGAGATCACTAGGGGCGCAGATCGGGGGACATCCTCTGATCTCAGGGACAGAGGGGGACCAGGAGCTGTCAAGGGGTGGAGAGGGACCGGGTGGCAGAAATCAGAACTGGACAAGAACCTCATGATCGCTAAGAGGGGAATGAAGCTTCTCACCAGGAGAGGTTGTGTGGAAGGGGCTGAGTGATGGCTTTTATGCCACACAGGGCTTTCCTCTCCAGCACTAGCCATTATGCTGGTGCTTTTGACATCCGTTCCTCGCGGGCTTTAGGACCCAGACCAGAAGTTTTTGCACAAGGGCGCCTCCTCTTTCCTCTTGGCCTCCCCACAGCCCAGCAGCTCTCCCCACACCCCAGCTTTCACTGCCACCTGCCCAGGCAGCAGTAGGTAGCTGCTGTCGTCAGGACAAGCAGGCATGGGGCCTGGGCCCCCCGGCAAAGAGGCTGTGTTGTTCCATGAACACCGCGATTAATCACACTCCCAGCGCCTGCCAGATCTTCCCTCTCTGGGGGAGAGGCCGCCCGCCCCCGGCGTGAAGTCCACATGACCCGCTGTCCTTAGGCCAGAGCTTCTCAGAGTCGTCGTGAGTCAAGCTCGTGCTTTCTGTTGCTCTTCCCAGTCACAGAAGGTGGAAATCAGATTAGGGAAAAGACTGCATTGCTCAGCTTCTCCGGGATTTCTCCATCGATAAAGTTGGGCTTCCCGCTGCCGACCTGTCGTCCGCTCTTCCCCTCCAGCCCTTCTTCCTCATCTTCCCGCAGGCACGCGCCACCCTGGCGTCTGCAGATGCCAACTCTCTGGAAGGCAGCCTTGCTGCCACTGATCTCACCCAACGCTGGCCTGCTGGCCTCCGTGTCAACGAGGACTCTTCGGGAACCTCCACACCAGCACCCAGGAGGGAGCCGCTAGGGATTTGCCAGGAGAAGGACATAGACAAGGTCTGGGGCGCAGAGGACCACAGAGCAGACCTAGAGGTTAAGGAGGGTGAGAAGCCACGGACGCTAAGAGGCAGCCACGTTTTGGTGGTGGGAGGGGGTGGGTCAAGGACAGTTTGGACCAACTCTGGCCTGCTTTCTCGCCAAAGACAGTGCAAGGCAATGTTTACAAAACACACACAGAAGGAACAATCTAGGAAGGAAGTGTCAGTTGCTGCTGTGAGCTCAGTTGTGCCTCCCCTCAACAAATTTACATAGTTAAGGGCTAAGGCCTAATACCTTTGAAGCTCAGAACCTCACTGTTCGTGGAGACGGAGTCTTTGAAGAGATAATTTAGTTAATTAATATGGGTAGTTCTAAGGCACCAGGACCTTTGTCCTTCTATGAATAAGAGGAGGTTAAGACATAGACAGGCATGGCGGGCGGGTAGACCACATGAGAATGCAGGGAAAGGTGGCCACCACAAGCCAAGGAGAAAGGAACCAGCCCAAGTGGCCCCTTGGTCTCAGATTTCAGCCTCGGAAATCCAAGACAGTGGAATTCTGGTGTCTAGCTGTCCCTGTGGCTCTCTGTTATGGCAACCCTAGCAAAGTACACAGTAATATTAAAATAGAATAGCAACAACTGGTCTTCTCTTAAGAATCTTGTAACACAATTACTGTCATTTCCATTTCTCAGCTACCCTAAGTGCCCAGGAAAGCAGACTCCCCAGTGTCCTCCTGTTCAGAGTTCACTTCAGAGCTGCAGCTCTCGTGCTCATCATCTCTGCGGGTCCCTCCCCAACTCTGCCCCGGTGCAGGATTCAGTGCCTTTTCCTGAAATGCTGCTGTTCTAAATTTGTTAGCTGCCTTTCGTTCCTGTTGCTAGCCAACAAACTTACTGCCAGTGAGAGCTGAATTTGCATTTTTTATAACTAATGCAATTTAAGAAACGGTAGCTAAGGGGTATTTAGTTTTTATATTCTTGTGTCTTCACAAATCCACAAAAATCTTAAAATCATAGAAATTTAGCCTAAGTCATCGACTTTATTGCCTTTCCTTAATGCCAGAGCCCTCATAAACTACCCCAGGAAATGAGACTTGCTTGTATTAAAAAATTATTCCAGAGGGGGAGATTCCACAAGTTCCCTGAGCAAGACGTTGCAGTGCCTGTTGGGTGAGTCAAGTAACCCAACAGCGCCCTGTTGGAGATTCTGTGTCTGACTCAGCCAGACGGGGACTTTCTTTTTCCTCTGCTTCAGAATGATGCAACCCTTGTGATGAAAGACTTGCCCAGAACAAACACTTTCTCTCAGTAGTTAAGAGAGTGTTGCTCTCTGAGGCACGCGGCATGGAGCTTCGGCCCGGCTGGTCTGTCTGTACTGATGTGTGCTGTACTATTCCAGGCAAAACTCCTGTGCCCTTAGTGGAAGAAAGAGACCTGGATAGAAGAATGAGATGAAGAACGTGGGAGAAGAAACAAAGTGAAGAACACAACTGGAATAATCGGGAGGAGAAAAGGAGATGCAGGGAGGGGTAAGGAAAAGGAAGAAAGGAGGTAAAAAAGGAATTACCTCGTGTCATGTACAGGTACCAACTCCACTGCAAACACGGCCTAACAAAAAAATACTCTGAAAAAAAGATCATATTGTTTACAATCAGCAAAAACAATATGGTGGGGTAATCCAGAGAGACGAATAGGGATGCTTGGCTGATGACAACAGCTCGGGACAGTGACAGGAGGTGTTGGGATACAGTAGGTCACAGGAGGGGTGGGGTCTCCTCGCCTGGCTCAGACCAATTAGAACCATGTTCTGGTCATCCGGTTACTTGGCCAATGTCGTGGGCAGCCAGGGAGGCACCCAAAATGGACTTGGGCACAATGCAGGTCAGGACTGGCTCTATGCTGACCTTAGGAGTAAGGAAACAAAGAGGAAGAGGAGGAGGAAGAGACAGGAGGCAGAGAAGGGAGAGGGATCTTGTGTACCCTTACTGAGTACCTGGAAAGGCCGGGAGCCTGGTAAGCAGCAGGGGAGATTGCTCGGGCTGTGCCTGCAGGGAGCTCCCCGTGCTCTCCGGACTCTGGAGCGGGTGGAAGGAACAGGTTGGAGGAGGGCAGGCTGAGGCAGAGGAGCTGGCGGAACCAGGTGAGCCCCTGGGAGCTAGCGCAGAGCTGGCCCTACAGAGCTGCCCTGGAGTGAGGCCTTTGTACTCAGGTTAAGCAGGGTGCAGCGACTGCTGGGAGGGACCAGAGCCTTGGGGAGGCAGCTTCCTCCTGCTGGGTGCAGGTCTAGGATGGGTCACCATCCGTGAGTCGTTGGAAGCCAATGGCCCTTCTCCTGGGAACTGGGAGTGAGTACCGCAGTGCTGGGGCGGTGGGAAGGTCCAGGTTCTTCAGCACTACCCTCGAGTAAACTGAGGCACAGAGAAGTTAAGGTCACATGGAAGTGAGCAGATGGCCAATGTTCCTGCTCCAAAGCTTGGCCTCCAGTCATTCATCTCTGTGCCGTGTGTAAAGCAAATGCTGTCTCTTGTGGCTGTTCAATACCTTACAGCCACTTTGTTTTGGGTGCTGGTGGCGACTCTCCCCATAGTGCTCTCCGCAGTTACCCTTGAAGCCATCTGGGAGCTAAAACAGTGGGCACAGAATCTTGGTGGGCAGATTCGGTCATGTGGGTTTTGACTCTGTCAGGGGTAAGAACTGCCTATGTTAATGCATTAACCTGCTGGCAGGAAGTAAGGGATTTCCACCAAGCAATGAAGTGAGTTCTAGGATATAGATGGAGCCGCCATCTTCTCGCTGTGTAGGGGCTGCCCTAGAGTTTGGACCAATGGAGTCCCCCGGGATGTCTCTTGCTCTAGCCCTGAGTCATGATCCTTGAGTTTGAGGATGAAGAGGTCAGAGTTGCCTGAGGCTTGAACCATTTGAAGGAGAACAAAGGGTAAGGACCCCCACCTCTGTAGCCAAAATGGGGGAGCCAGGGGAAGTGGGGAAAAAGGAGCGCCCAGAATCTCGCCTGCAGATCCCAGTTATATGGCACTAACTCGAACAGTGTTTCAAAAGGAAGTTTATATTTAACAAGGGGAACCTCAGCAAAGCCAGTGAACTCTGCACACTGCGTTGCTGCGGCTGACTGTCCTCCCATCTCTCCTAGCTCGCATTCCCTGGGGTGAGGGCTGGTGTAGGACGAGGAAGACATAGCCACGGCATGCCTGGAGGACTTGGCATGGAGGGCATTCGCCAATAGGAGCACCCAGGGCTGTCCTGGTCTCCACGCCCAGTTTCTGGGGTCTCCGTGGTGTAAGACTCGCTGCCTTCTGTTGGATGTACCTCCTGAGCTGCCTGGGCCTGAGTGTGTCCAGCTTGACAGCTAGCTACTGCGGGAAGGACAGTGGCCAGGCAGAGTTCTCTTCTAGCCGGCCAAGGGAGGATGACACACAAGGTGGAAAATGACCCGTTTCCAGATCCATGGCCCATCCACCTGGTGCTCAGTGAGGAGACAGGTGTCCCACGAGCTACACTCCCCACTGCACCTATCAGAGCTTCCCTTCCTGTCTCTACTCGCTGACGCCATGCTGCATGCTCGCCACCTGGCAGGTGGGATCCTTGTGGCCACGCCATGGTTAGGTACTATTTTAACTTCTATTTGGCAGAAGGGGAAATGATAGACACTCACCAGTGTCGAGCCCAGGTCACAGAGAGTGTGGGGTGGAACTGAGAGCCAAGCTCAGTGCTCAGGGCTGTAGACACCTGGCTACGCTCCTTCCTTCAGGGAATCAGTTAGTTTACTTCCTCATGAGGCAGAGTTCTCTACTTCTGCTTCCTCACACTGCTCTGTTGGTGGCTCTGTACCTTTGCCACCAATCCTGCGGTTGTGGCCTTCTGTCTTCTTTGATCCTTTGAAATTTTTTGGGGGGGGATGCAAAACTCAGAGTGCTAACTTGCCCTATGATGAGTTTTGCTCCTCAAAATGGGACATAACTGGTCAGGTGTGGTACAGCACACTGTAGTGCCAGCCCTCTGGGAGGCTGAGGCAGGAGAAGCATAAGTTTGAGCCCAGTCTATGCAACTTAGTGATTTAGCAAAATTCTGTCTCAAAAAAAAATAAAATTTTTAAAAGGGCTGGGAAATTGCTCAGTGAAAACTTTGCATTTAATCCCCAGTATTACACACAAAAAAGGGACATGATTTTCACTCAGAAATGAAAGCTGTTTAACAAGAGACATAACTTCCTGATAAGCAGCGTTGGATACTGACATTATCAAGCCAACGTCAATAAAATAAAAGAGGTAAAATAAATACTTGAGTGTTATAACAAGTTATAAAACCTCTACGATTTGATCAGAGCAACCATCAACTAATGAATCATTGTTAACATAAATCAGTAAAAAAAATAAGCCCACGAGATTTCAAGGGCTAGAAATTTTGAAGCCTCAAATTTTACCGTAAGTAACATATTTGAAATCTATCCTTAAATCAGTCCTCTGAAAGACACCCTGCCCGTCTTTGCCAGGTGGGAAACTATTCATACATGACACTGACACTTTTAAGAAATGACCACATAGTAGTCCCTTTCTATTCATGTATAATGGCAGAAGAAGCCAGCAGAGGTTTATTGCTCAGGAATGCAGGAAAAGCTAGGGTCAAGCCAAGTCAGCAGGCCACATGACTAGGTATTCAGTGCCGAGTACCTGGTACCCACCGCGTGGCAAAAACAATGTAGAACTGTAAACTGTTAGGGTGGGCAAGGGTCTAGAAGGAGAAACTCCTGTTTTTGAGCCATACTCTGATTGAAAGGTTAGAACTCACATATGGAGAAAGATTTACAAAAGAATACTATACAAAAATATGCAGTTACAAGACATGTTCTCAAAAGTCAGAGAAAGGAAAACAAACTTGGGCTGAAGTTCGACAGCAAAGATTTTTAGGAAGAGGGCAGGATTTCAGCTCCTGGCCTTTTCCTGAACATCGTGAGAATATGGACAGAGAAGTGGGGACCAGGAAGCCTACAGAACAGTACAGAAAGGAGACAAATCAGCCTTCTGAGGGCTAAGCCAGGGCAGGTTCTGAAATCAGGAGTTTGGGACTCATTCCATAAGGCAGGAGGGAGCCACCAAAGTTTCTGGAGCATCCAACCATATTTTAAAAAGAAGTCATGACTTTTTTCAATTTAAGAACAAAATAAAACACCGAGTTTTAGAGGGTGGATGGATGGATCGGATAGGGAGGGCACAGTGAAGAGCTGATCTACTGAGCCTGGATTGGGAGAGGCAGCTAAGGCTGGGGAAGAGGAGAGGTTGGACTCAGCAAAAGGAAGGATGAGGGGGATGAGGAATTGATGATTAAAATGGGAGGAACCTCGGGGTATGAGAGTGTTAAAAAGCCCCTGGCCATGTAAGTGAGCTAGAATAAGAAGTCAGAGAGCTGGACTATGGGAGTAGCTGATGAATCTGTTCTTAGCCACAGCTGTGTGAGATAGAACATCAGTACTGGAATCGGGCTTTGATTAGAACACCCTGTCTTTAGTTGACCCTTTTTAAATACAAAGTGAATGGAGACACAAAACCCATTTTTAAAATTATGGTACTCTTACCATTCAACAAAATATCTTTTGTTTTGCTTTCTGTGAATTTTTAGGATTAAAACAAGCATCACCTTGATATTTTCCAACATAGTAGAGCTGTGTTTGGAGCTCAGTCTTTTCAGGCCAGAATCAATAGGCAAGGAAATGGCCAACAAAGAGAAGGAGGCACCTCCTGGCCTTTTTAATTTAAACCCTCTCCATTCTGCTACCCAAGCATCTTAGGGTCAGTTTTTCTGATCATGTAGGGTATCCTCTGCTTGTCACATGGGGATTTTGATTCCAAAGGATTGGAATATACTGTCCAGTTTCTGAAACCAGATGTCTAGATGGCCTCCTATAGTCAGTCAAAAGCCTCAAACACTAATTCTCAACCCCTAAAGGATGCACATTCTTAGCTTTAATTTTCTTAAAACATAATCTCAAAATACTCTTTTAAAATCTGCTTTTCTCTCCAATTCACTCTTCATATACCAGTAACTTAGGTCAGCTAGTTCAGGAAGACAGTTATCAGACTGGGTTTTAAAGAGTTGAAAATATGTATTTGCGATTATTCTGCAGGGTGATTTGTCCTTTCAGATGGAGCTTGAGCCTAAAAAAATTGAAGTGGGAGCTGAACATGGCAAAATGTGTTTGCTTTTCTTAGATAAATCTGTTAGTCTGTGTGTGCTGGAAAATGGCATTATTCCTCCATTGGAAATCACACTTCCTACACAACATACGCCACTCTGCCTTCTCTTCACAGACTTTCCCAAGCAAGGTTCAAAATCCCTCCTGTATTTGTAGTCAATTCCATGGTGAAACCATTACTTTGGTCCCTCTATTGGGCTCCAAGACAAGATTCTTTTCAAAAGAGCATTTAACAATTAGCCAGTCCAAAAATGTAGCCATGAATAGCTTTCAAACGGGTTTCTCAGTGCATACTGTTAAGAAAGCAAGCAAAACTCACCAGCAATAAAGGATGATGGATAATGGAATTCTGTGTCTGATAAAATGCAAAAGTGATACATGAAAAAGCACTGATACTACACATATATTGAGCTTATAGACTTACCAGATTGAAGAGTGTCAAGTATTTAGTCTGTGCACCGTCTTGAAAGATAGTTCCAAGTTGTGGGATGTAAACATTGAGGAAAATGTACCAGTTCCAAAGAATGAAGTGGTATGCACATGTAGAAGTCCTCGTCATGGCTACCTCTACACAGGTCACCGTGAACACATCCAGTCGTCTCTTTCCTTCTGTGGTCACAGCTCAAATCCTGTGCAGGCTGGAGAGCTGTAAAACACACCCCTTTGGGAGTGAGAGTTCCAACATGGCTGGATTTTGCTTCTCTCTTAGGTTCTTTTCCAATGTGGGAGAAAGGCTTATTATTGTTACTGGTTTTCAGACATCTGTGTTTAGCTAATGGTAGATTATCCGTGGAGATTGCACTCGTTGCAGTGGTGTTTTGAAGAAGGGATGAAGCAAGGGTTGCACTTTGCACTGTTGGACTAGGTCACTGGGGCAGTGGCCTGGTTAAAGGGCCCTCTTAAGAAATACCCACAAAATCTAGTAAAATATTACCATGGCCTGACTATCTTTTCCTTTGAGCAGAACAGGAAATTACAGCGCTATCTCTGGAGAGAAAGAGCAGCAGGTTGATAAGGCGGAAGGCGGAGACTACTGAGTGTGTCTAGGGTGTGAAGAAAGGGAAGGATCTGCTCCTGACATCTCTGAAACAACCTTTGATCCTCCAGGCAATAGCCCCAAGGGTTGTTTTTTTTCCTTTTCCTTCTTTTTTACTTTTACATCTTTGTCCTAGAGGAGGAAGGGTTACCCACAGGCATTTCTGTGCTTGGGGGGAAGAAGCGAAGGAAGAGCTCTGTGGTCCTGCTGCCCACATACCTGAGTGCAGGCAGTGCCGGAAGAGGGACAGGGTCTCTGCACTGTCCTGGTGGGGAAGAGACAAGGCTGGGCTGGGTGGGCACAGGTCCGGACCCTGCCTCAGCCTCAGCTGAAGGGCACCAAGAGGGAACTGGAAGTGAGATTCCTTGTGACATCACCAGCTAGTTTCCCTGGGCAACTGAGTTGCCCGGTTGAGCAAATTCTTCAGAGAAATGCACCCAACACAGTTATGTAAGTCTGCAGTTGGTGCTATTGATGATTTTAACAGGGCTCTCTGGAACTGGGAGGAAGAGCCACAGGGTAAACAGGGAGAGCAAAGCAAACACAGAAACAAACCTACCTCCTATGAGTCAGTGGACTCCACAGATCAGGATCTGTAGATGGGTGGGGAACTGGCCAGAGCCAGCAGTTCAAAGGCTGCATGGTAAACATATCTTAGTCTGTTGGGATGGCTGTAACAAAACACCCCACTCCGGGTGGCTTATAAAACAACAGAAATAAAACAAAACAAGAGAAATCCGTTTCCTATACTTCTAGAGGCTAGAAGTCCAAGACCAAGGCAGATTCAGTGTCTGGTGAGGGCAGGTTTCTGACTCATGGGTGGCCATACTGTCTCTGTGTTCTCCCATAGAGAAAGAGGCCAAAAGCTCCCTTGGGCCTCTTTTATAAAGGGAAGAATTTCATACATGAGGGCTCTTACCTCATCACCTAACCACCTCACCAAAACCCTGGATACAAACATGTAGACCATAGCAAATCATTTTCAAAGGAAGAAAATGATTGAGACATGGGTGACATAACACTGTACAAAACTCTACAGCCTAGGCTAAAACTACAAATAACAATGGCTGGGAATAGTTTGACAGTACTCACTGTTTCCAGGCATTGATCCAAGTGCTTTGCATATGTTGACTCATTTAACCCTTTAAACACCACTATGAGGTTAGTGAGTTATCACCTGCATTATCAGATGAGCAAGCCCAGGCTGTCAAAAGGATGCATTCAGCAACTATTTAAGAGGCAGAGCAGCAGCCTGTACTGGTAACCAGTGTACCTAACTACAAAGAAACAACATGTGCTCCCTTTTCAATATCTTCTTCCCTCTCCCTTTCATTTCTTTATCACCCATCAGAAAATTCTCTCAACAAAGGTTAGAAATTTTGAAACCTGGTGCACGCACGAGATACTTTGGCATGTCTCCATTTTAGACATCACTGTGGATTTAGAGATTTTTATCCCTTTATACAAAAACCTTCAGCGTAAATTACAGGGTAAAGACCGAGACAAAGCTGTGAAAGGAGGAGAAAGGAAGGAACCACATCTCTGAAATGTCTGTCTCAACCTGGAGCTGGCTTTCCATCATGTATGATCCTTCCCTGTATTTGCCCCAAAGCCCACAGATGAGCCCTCTCCTAAATATTCATACGATGATTCAAATTTATTTGTATGAGATTCAGTGCTTGACATTAAAATCCAATTAATTTCCAGCATTTTAATAAACAGTAACAAGCAATGCATAGGAAGATTTATATATAAAATTATGTAATTTCTAAACTCATTATCTACTTTTTTTTTCACATTGGGGAATTGAACACAGGATCTTCACATTGAGCTACATGCCTAGCCCTTTATAAATTTTATTTTACTTTATCTTTTAAAATTTTAAGACAGGGTCTTATTAATTGAGATCCTACTGTCTCAGCCTCCCAGAGTGTTGGAATTATAGGCATTCACCACCAAATCCAGTTACATTTTCTTATAAAACTTTGCACAGAAGTGTTGCTAAAAGCATGGCACACTCTCCACTGTGACCATACCCCCATCATAATTTGTATGCCTGGTTGAATAACTAGATACATTTTCAAGGGCCATTTGGCCAACTGTTTCCCCTCTTGAGACCAGAAGCTTTGGGAAACAATGAGTCCCCATTTAGGAGCACAGTATTGTGAACTAATGCACATGAAGTCTGCCCTTTGCCTTTGTCATCTCTTCAAGAATGTGGAAGCCTCTTGTCCCATTGAGGAGAGATTTTTTTAAAAAAATGTTAACGTCTTAAAATAAGTGAGACCCTTAAGGTGGAAATTTTTTTTAACACAAGAAGCACTAAAAATATAAGCATAAGCACACATCATACCTAGAGCATTATATGGGTAATTCGATTAGTAAAAATGACATTCTTTGCAACTGTCTACAACATTCTAGGAGCTTGGAACTCCGTTATTTAATTTCCCAAATATTTATTGAACAACTACCATTTGCCAGACTTTTATTAGGTTAGGGGAATTTCCTAAGGATTAAGAGAGATCCAATCCTTGGCTTTGTAGAGTTCATAGTCTAGCAGGGGAGATAGTCAGTTGACAAGTACAAAATCTGTGCTAATTTATAATTACGGAAGCTTCTGTGAAGGACACAGCAGACTCACTGGAGAAGTCTATACCATCAGAGGTGGGGTTGGGAGGTCAAGGCAGCTTCCCTCGCGGGCCAGCTGGTTCCCAGCACAGCCAGCACACTCCTACTCTTCAGTGGGCTCCTGTTTTCTTTCTTTGCTAGCTTCTTGTGTTCATGTTTCCCAGGGAGCAGAGCCCCCTTTCCATACCACATACTGACCCGAGTGATTTCAGCCACCATCATGGTTTCTACCTCCACCTTTGTTATCTCAGATTTTTTTTCTTTTTTCTTTTTTTGGGCAGGGCGGGGGGGGGCGTACCAGGGATCGAACTCTGGACCTGGGCTTGCGAGGCAGGCGCTGGAACCACTGACCTAAATCCCTGGCCCTGTTATGTCAGATTTTAAACCTCTAGGTCAGGGCCTCTCTCCCACCCCTCCAAGCTTCAAGTGTGTGTTTAGCTACCTGCTGTTAAGAGTAGGTCAGACACACCTCAAACTCAACATGTCTAAAACAAAGCCACTTCCTTCCCCCAGATCTGACCCCTCTTGTCTATTCAGTCTTGGATGAAGGCTCCGTCGTTCACACAGGAGGCTCTCTTGCCTCTTCACTCTCCCTGACCCCCCATTTCCCATTATCCACAGAGTTCTACAAGTTGTCTCCCAAGTCAGGTTCACACCAGTTCCCTTCTTTCCAACCCTTGCATAACTACCCTGGATCAAGTCTTCTCCGTCTCCTGGATTCTGGTTTTATGTTTCATTCTGCTCTTCACAAGGTCAAAGGGTAACTCATTCTAAAGTGTCATGTTTGTCCGTGGCTTATATCCCTTTACCACACCAATGTCCACCTACACCTACAGCATGATATCTGAGTTCGTAACTTTTCATAAACTGCCCTCTGCCACTTATCTTTGATACTCGCTCCAGCTTCACCTTTTGTCTCATACTTGACATTCCTCCAATAACACCAAAATGATAGTAACATCAACCACACTGGCCAGGTCATTACCACCTCCTACACACACACACACACACACACACACACACACACACACACACACACTCGCACTACCTTACTCCTCCTGTCTCCTCTCCATGAAAACAAAATTCTGCCATTTGCAACATAAATGAAATAGGAGGACATTCTGTAAAGTGAAAAAAGAGAGGTACGGAAAGACAAATACTGCATCATTTCACTTATGTTAGGAATCTTTAAAAAGTTAAATCTGTAGAAGCAGAGAATACAGTGTCAGTTACAAAGCAATGGGTGTAGAGGTGGGTTGGTGAAAGTTAGTTAGAGGACATGAAATTTCAGTTTGAAAGAGGGAATAAGTTCAAGAGATCTATTGCTGTGCATCATGGTGACTCTAGTTAATAACAGTTAAATTGTGTTCTTGAGAATTACTAAGGGTAAATTTTAAGTGTCCACATCATAAAAAAATAAATGTGTGAAATAAAGTATATGTTAGTTAGTGTGCTTTCGTTAGTCCACAATGTATACATATTTCAGGACATCATGTTGTACACCATAAATGTATACAATTTGTATTTATCAATTCAAAAATAAATAATTACACTAAATATATGTGTTGAATAAATGAATATGTGAACAATAGGTGTACCAGTCTCCTGAGTTTTCCTGCAAAGCCACCTCATTTGTGAAAATCCTACTATGCTCAGAATGTTCAGCTGCTGGGTTCAGAGGAGGAGGTGGAATGCTAGCAGGAATGAAGTCAAAGCCTACACTCTGGAGGAATTCAAAGCCAAGTGGCAAAGACATATGTAAACAAAAAATTACAGCACAATGTGATAAGTACAATAATAGAGGTATGCATAAAGCACTCATAGAGCCTAAATTATCCTGCACATTATTCTGACATTTTAATAGGCAGAAGATTGAGCGAAAGATGCGTGTATTTAGTAAATCATGGGAAACTCCAGATATCACGCAGAAGATAAAGATTAAAATAATCTCACTGAATATAGTCATCATGGCCACCAGCACCCATAATAGTTTTACCCAGTACAGATGTAACCCATTCCCAGGCTGCTCACTGAGTAATAAGGCTCCAAGAGCAAAGACTCATGGAACCCAAGCTGGAAACTGAGCCTGCACACACAGCATGGGTGGGGGCTGATCAGCCATCAGCCTCACAAGATTGTTAGGGTTTAGAGCTTAAAGATCCCCCAAGGCCCACGTGGTAAAGGCTTCATTGTCAGCCTCTGGTGCTGTTGAAAAGTAGTGGAACTTCAAGAGATAGGGTCAGTCAGGGAGAAGTTCTGTTTCCAGGGGCATGCCCTAGAGGGGATATTGGGATCCTGCCCCTCTGCTTTCTCTTTGCTTTCTGGCTGCCGTGCAGAGGGTAGTCTCCTCTGTCACACCTTCCTGCCATGATGTATGATGCCACCACAGGCTGAAACAACATGATCAAGTGGCCTTGGACTGAAACCAGGAGCCCAAATAAGCTTTTCCTCCTTTAAGTTGATTATCTCAGGTATTTTGTTGCAGAGATGAAAAGCTGCCTAAGTACAGGGGTTGATTCCTTTAGTACAATGGGGCTCCAGGAATCTCCAGGGGTAATTCTTTCACCTCCCAAGGGCAGGACATGAATTGAGCTAAAGGGACCTTTGACCAGGGCTCTGAAGAGACTGGAGGGGAGCCCCAGGTGACACAGGTGCATACTCAACCCCACATGCATGGAGCCAGCCACAGGGAGGGTTTGGAGCACAGCTGTGGTGGTGGCTGTGGGCAGCAAGTGCAGAGTGGAGGAGGAAATGAGCATGGCACAGCAGAATCCTCAAGGTCGTGGTCAAAGGCAAGTCTGTGGGAATGTGATTTCATTCCCGCATGAAGGACAGGCCATGCAGCTGCTGTGTAAAACAAACAACTATCCAATGAGCCCAAATAATTTTAAGCTTCAAGGCCAGGAACATGGGAGGGACTCGTCCTTTTCCCCTTACCGTCCCAGCCTGCAGAGCCCTTTGGAATGGTTCGGTCCCTCTGTACCTCCATGGTGTCAGGTGTTCATTTAACTCTGCCTTCTTTAGGCAACCACTTCCACCACTAAACTCCAGATGAGGGAGCCCCTTTTCCTACAGGAGCACTAACTGACAGAGGCAATGGGATTGCGCGATCCTCCAGAGCTGTTGTCTGCAGGCCTTGATTCTGGCATTGTGGTGTTCTTGATATTTAGCTAGGGGATCTCTTTCTCTTGGGTTTCCTGATTATTCCACCTTGATTGCTCAGTGCTGTTTGTATTCAACTACAACCTCTGTTGTCTCTGAGCCAATATCCCCTGCACTGCCTTCTGAAGTACCTCTCCCCAATAAAAGGTGGAATTTAGAAATAATGAAAGGTGTGTCTGATACCTTGTTGAAGTCAAGGTGCATGGAGACCTGGATCTCCCTCCCGTAGACTTTGCACCCCTAGAAACACATCCTCACTGGCTAGATGTAGGGTTGAGAATGGACATGGTAACCATGGGGTTACTTCTAGTCCATGCAAAAGCACTGTAGTTTTCTCAGAGGCCTCTGTGAGTGCCCCGCTTTTTAAAAACTAGAACTTTCAGGAAAGGCCCCATCCAAAGTGTGTTCAGTGAGAACATGTGTGGGTTTCCAGCTGCCAAACCAAGCCAATGCTGAAAGGCCCTAGAACTTTCTTATTGGATGTTTTTAAGTCTATACCAACACTCTTCACCCACTGCTTTGCCTGTTGTATGGGGAAATTGATTCAGATCGGCCTTCCTTTTTGATGTGCAGCATTGTTCTTGCAGTGGAATACAGCACTCCATGGCTATCTGAGACTGACTCAGAGGCGCTGACTCCTCCGTCAGCAGTTTGGAAGGTACATTTGTTGTTGAAAGGCCAAAGAACTCTTCCTGTTTACAAGTATGGAGTTGACTCACATTATTTCAAGAGTTTAGATCAAGAAAAAAAAACCTGTTTGAGGTCTGTTAGTTCAACCCCTTCATCTTTCGGATGAGAAAAGTAAAGCTCAGAGAGCTTCAGGGACTTGCCCAGAGCTGCCCAGCTATTAATACAGGGGCCATGACCAGAAAAAATATAGGTCTCCTAACAACCAGCTCTCACACTTTCTTGAATAGTACTTTTTTGCATCTATGTTCTAGAATTTTCAAGTGGATGTCTCTTGCATAACTTAGTTCAGATATCCCTTGATTATGTGAGACCTGATGAAGTGACCAAAAAGAAAATTTATTAAAGATAAAATATCTACCTAGAAATGCCTTTTTAAAGCTGGGCGTTGCAGTACACACCTCTCTGTGTGGCACATACTTGGAATCCTTGTCTGTTCCTTAGCCCTTGTTACACCATGTGGCGTCTCCTTTCAATCTCCATGGTTTCAGACGACAGACGTGCAGTTATTTGAATTTGTATCCTCTATGTGTCACTCTTCTTTGGCTGCTTTCAAGACTTTGTCTCTAGTCTTTAGAAGGTGGATTATAGTGTGCTGAGGTGTGGATTTATTTGGTCTTACCATATGGAAGATTTTTCACTTTCTTAAACATGTAGGTTTATGTCTTTCACCAAGTTTGGAAGCTTTCAGCCATCATAGTGTTCTGTTTGTTTTTGTTTTGTTGCCATACTATGGATTGAACCCAGGATTTCATGCATGTTAGGCAAGCACTCTACCACTGAGCTGCACCTCAAGCCCTTTTTAAAAATATTTTACTTTTTGAAACAAGGTCTCACTAAGTTGCCCAGGCTAGGCTAAACTTGTGATCCTTCTGTCTCAGTCTCCTGAGAGGAATACAAATAAATACCACCATGCTGTACTCAACCATTATATTTTTTTCAAATACTCTTTTAATGTCACTCTTTTTCTAGCCTCCTTGTGGGCTTCCAGTTGATATGATTAAAAACAATTTTTTTTTAGTTGATATGACTTTTAAAAACTTTTTGTTACTAACAGTCCCTTGACACTCTTCTTATTTTGTTTTAAATGTGTGTTCTCTCTGATTTTCAGACTTAAAGCTCCTCTGTCATCTCCTTCCTACTATTGCTCAGGGTTTTCAATACTGTTGTTATATTTTTCAGTGCTATAATTTCAATTGGTGGTTCTTCATAATTGCTATTCCTTCACTGATATTTTTTGCTTTTCATTTGGTTTAAGATAATTTATCATTGAAGCTTTTTTGTACCTTAAAATATTTTTCAGATAATTTCAGTAACTGATTTATCTCAGTGTCACATTAGTTGACTATCTTTTTTTTTATCATTTAAGATGTGATTTTCTTCCTGGTTCTTGGTGTGAGTGCTGTTTCTCAGATGCACTGTAGCCATTTAGGCTGTTGCCTTAGGACACTCGAAGTCACTTTTAAATCTTGTTATAGCATCTGGTCATTCTGCATAGGTTTTACACCTGATGCTGGCCTACCTTTCGTAGGCCATGGTTTTGATGACAATTTAATTTTCTGAGCCTATTTTCCATGCTATTTTGGTCTGCCTGGTTTACCTAGTGCTAGTAGAGCTCCCAGAGTGACAACCAGAAATATCTCCATGTTACTACAAGTCACCTGGGGAGAAAATCACCCCCAGCAGGGGCCATTGCTCTCCAGAAGCCAGAAGTAACCACAGTGCAGAACAGAGCATGATTCTGTGAGGAGAGTGGAAAGAATTCTCCTCCAAAGCTCACACAACTCTAGGATGCCACCCTGTGATTTCACACACCAACCCTTTTCCCTGAGAAGAGGAAAAGTCTTTATTTGCCTTTTTCTGCATCTGCCCACCCTTGTTCTCAGGGAGGATGCTGATAATGGCCCCTAAGAAGAGCAGGACACGATTTCCTATGTAACCCAGCTCAGAGTTAAAATAGCCCTTGCCAAACAAGTGGTCTTTATTAGGGAATTACAGCTCTCAAACTTCAAAGTGGAATCCTTCTAGAATTAGATATATACACTTATAGTCAGCTTTAAGATAAGCCGTCAGAGATTGTTATCAGATACATCCTCTTTTGCTTGTTAGTTGATTTTTTTTAATTTCTGCATTGCTGAAATGACATCACATGACCTTTTGAAAGTTTTTGCTTTTCTGCATGGAAACATAGGGCAATATTTCACAAAAACAAGGAAAAGTTTGCTATGCTTTGAAAAATCCCCTTATTTCAAAAACAAAAACGAACCAACAAAGAAACCCAAAACCAAGTTGCCAGATCTTTCATTACAGAGCTGTTCACACTTATTTGGTTCAAAGGAATTGTTTTGGTTAATCATTCGCTGCCCTGTGACTAAAAATGCCATCTTCAAACTGTATGAAAATGAAATGAAACCTCATAGAACACCTGTCTGCACAGTGGCTGAAGCTGAAGGTCACACCTGTTGACCTCTTTGGCATTTTCTGACTGCCAAGCAGATTTGTACTATTACATGTTAATTATAGATATCTGAGATCACTTCATATTACCTGGCCATTAAGCATTTTCCACCAATATTTTCTAGAGTGTTCATGGTACTTTGGCCCCCTAAAGTGATTCCAATTCTTTTTATTGGTGCCCAAGTTAATCATACAAAATAAAATCTACCTCTATCTTCTAACTTTGACAAAGTAGATTTCTTTGAAAGGTGGCCTGTTGAGGATAAGGTTGCTTTATAAATTGTGAGCTCCTGGGACAGAAGTATAGGATTATCAGCAAGTTAGAGCAACTATCTCCTGACTCTTTAGGTCCAGTATCCAGCCTCTTGTATCCTTTGTCTTAAAAGATGTCAAAACCATTTACCACTACACACTGCCATTTCCTCTTCTCTGTTCAACCCCAAGGTTCAGAAGTAGTCATGTTAAAAGGCTTTGCAAAAGGCCCTTACAGGGAGAGGATGAAGCATAGCCACATCTTCAAGGCTGTCTTCCAATGGGGTTGCTTTTCAATGAACGGACTTGAAATGCTGGTGAGATGACTGCTTTTCTGTTATGAGAAGCAGCAGTCACTGCACTGCATCCATGACACCATTTTAGGACTCCATTGCCAAAGACATCCTCCCTACCACTGTGGTAACAAGAGACATTTTCACAGTCTTTGGCTTTCCAGTGGAATAAGTGTGTCCACCCTGTTTCCATCAATCTGGCTGTCCCCTCAAAGTGAGCACTGGCTCAGGAGCTAGGAGACAAGCTACTGGGTCTAGAAGGCACTGGGCCAATCACCAGTTAGGAAAGTCCTGGCACTGCTGACTACCATCCATTTGAGGCTCTGATGTCTACCGTCATTGTCATTGCAAGGGGAAGACTGGGGAAATATTTGCAAGCTGCTGGACAACTCTCACATTGCTTTCCATCACTGTGATGAGGTTGCTGGCCTGCACTTCACTGTTGGCTTCTGAACATTTTTACAAAGTAGCCACCAGAGTACACTCCAAAGTGAAAGTTCTCTACTTCAGAGCTTGGGTCCAATTCTTCTCAAGTGTGTTGCCCTGGTGAGCTCAGCAAACTCTGCATCTCAGTTTCCTCCACTGTGAAATGGGAACAATAATCACATTCAACTTGTAGCATGGCTGTGCAGATTGAATGGGACAGCACATGTGGGTGCCGTGGGTAGAGCAGTTGAGGTTGTAATTATTCAAAATTCATGAGGTTTATGGTAGGGAATAAATGCAGAACCTTTGTCACTACAGTCACTATTTAGACAGAATTCGGTCCATGAAGCCCACAAGTGCCCATCCTAGGACATGTATTTGGGGGAGCAATTTTTGCAGCGTCTTGAGTGAACAGCATGGTGGAGGTGCTAAATCTAGTGCTAGACCCTTCATTGCTAGCAGCCTGAATTCTTTCCAGAAAAACTTGCTGGGAACAATTTCCAAACATATTTCACAGTTGTCTGAAGTCCAACATTTTCTTTCAAATTGAAGAAAAAAATCTTTATCTCAACCTGGGGCTTTCCATTAAGACCATAATGACCCAAAATTTCCCAGTAGCTCCTGCTGAGTTTCTTAGGAATTGAAAAGGGAAACTGAAATTGACCCTCAGACCAAGGTTTGTGAATTGTCATCAATGGGAGAGGGGGAGAAGGAGGGGGGGGAGACAGGGAAGAGGGGAGGGAAGAGGAGAGAGAGAGAGAGAGAAAATGTTTAGGAAGGACGGAAGACAATGCTGAGCTAGTGTGTCTGTCTTAGGGTGAAGGCTAAATGATAATTTGAAGTGTCCTCTGAGTAACAGAAATACAGAGAAATTCTACTGTGCTCAATTATTTATCATATTTTCCAGACTCAGAGAACTTATTTGGAATGCATAGCCCAAATATTGTCTAGTTAGAAGCATTTTCTTCTCAAGAAATCAGGCAGTAGGAATGATTCTTAGTCAATGATGGAGAAAAATGTGGATAAACTAAATGGATCCCACGGAAGTCTGGAGGATTTGGAGAGATCTGTGTGTTTGAGGAGGGGAATGGTCCTCATTATCTTGGTGATCACAGAAAGGAAAGAAGGGAATGCTGTGAAAGTTGGTTGGCATTCTGCTTTCTCTGACTCTCTGCCTCCACTGCAGCTCCATAGGAAGGCAATGGGAAACCGTGGTGCATACTGTTCTCCAGCCACGTGAGGAAAGGCTGCAGTACTCACTCCTAGAGCTCCTCAGGGTGCTGTACCTATTGGCCCCTGCTGGGATCTCTCCTTGAACAGATCGGCAGAGCGCCTCAGCTTCCCATCTGGGATGGGTGCTGCAGACTGAATGTCTGTGACTCCCTCCTCGAGTCCATCCAAGTCTGCTGGCATTTGGAAATGAGCCCTTTCGGAGGAAATGAGGACATGATGGTGGCGTTCACATGATGGGATTAGTGCCCTGTAAGAAGAGATGCTTTCAACCTTGCTTCCCCTCTCTTTTTGCAACCCATGAAGACATAACCAGCTGGAGTCCTCACCACCAGCCAATGAGACTGGCACCTTGATCTTGGACTTCTCAGCCCCCAGGACTGTGAGGAATAAATTTCTGCTGTTTACGCCACCCAGTCTATGGTGGTTTTGTTAAAGTAACCTAAATGAACAAGACAATAGAAACATCCACCCTCATCTTCCCTCTGTTTCTTTAGGTAGAAAGAGGATCACGGACAACATAAGACAAGACAGTGGATCCATTTGGCTCAGTGTGAACTGGGCTTGAGTGAAGGTTAGAAATAAAAGCTCCTTCAATTCCTTGAAAACAGGGGTGAGATACAGAAGGAAATAAAAGTTTTCTTTCAGAGAAGTAAACTGATCACTATTAAATACTAGCCACTTAAAATTATTACAGTGTGTGATTTTCATTAATTTGTGAAAAGAAATACAACATCCATACAAACAAAAATTAATATTAATGCTCATTAAGCATCTCAATGGCCTGAGCATGTACCAAGCACTTTACATATGTTCTCTCATTTTTTCCCTTTCCTACCATAGCCTAAAGCAAATAATATTGTGCCATTTGATGCTTGAGAAAATCACACCTATGGATTTGAGGGGTTAAATAACTTGTCCAAGGATGCACAATGAATAAATGGCAGAACTGGGACTAGAAGCCGTTGTTATCTCACTCAAAAACCAATTACCCTGTGAGGACTCTTTGTACTATCTTTGCAACTGTTCAATAAGCCTAAAACTATTCTAAAATTAAGTTTATTTTAAAAAATAAAACAAACTCCATTATGTACAATGCTCCACTATGTTGCCTCTCCAGATAACTTCTAAGTGGATATTGGTTTGTTTAAATGCTAAATTTCTTAGAAATCTTAAAAAAGTAGAATGTAAAATTTTCACTTGGGGATCCTGCCAGCACCTATATTAATTCCCAAAGCATTGCCTTGTACTCTTCCATGTAAAGCACGGAGCCTGCTGCTTGAAAAGCTCCCAGGAGATGTTAGTTATAGTCATTGTCATCATCAACATCACCACCGTCTCCATGAATCATCACAATTTATTACATTTTAAAATCAGTAAACATGTTAAACTCTCCCCTACTCTCAGTGAATGACTCAGGAGCAAGAACTGTAGTAGGTATCCAATACTATTTTCTGAAATGAATAAACTGCTGTGTTCACAATTAAATCATTTGGCAATGAATCTTCCAACAGGCAGTTTGTCTGTTTCTGTTTCTGATTTGTCTTTGCCTCTGGGAAGAAGGACATTGTCAGAGTGCTGCTCTCTCCGCGATTCCTGACTACTTTGTAGCTTCCATCAGACTGATGCTTGGAGTAGGATGCAGTGGTCTGGACTTGCAAGTCACAGACTCCAAAGGTAGCCTTCCTCTTGCATATCCTTCCTTGGCTCTAACTCAGACCAGCGACCAGCTTGGCTGTGCCGCACATCAAAGGAGAAGCTATAAATGGGAACAAAATTAACGCACCCTTCATGCCCAATGGACACAGTTTAAAAGGGGCAAAACTGTCTTCTCTCACTGTGACCTTAAATGTTTCTTATGCCGTGGTTCCATTTCTACTGAAAACTAACAAGTGTTGGCAAATTCCTGGGTTCTAAGAAGATCAAAGGCATAGACCCAGAAGCCTGACACAAACTCTGAAAAACAAGTTTTCACTGTGGCTTTCCTGACCCAGCAGTCTGTGCTCATGGAGGTGGCTGTGCCATCACGTGAGCAAAGACATTATAATAGTTCCAGGAAATTGCAGGAAATACCCTAGAAGCTCAGCACTATGCAACAGAACTTTCTGCAATGATGGAAACTTCTATTTCTGTGTTGTCCAACATGGTAGTCACCAGCTGCATGTTATTGTTGAGCCCTTGAAATGTAGCTAGTGCAACTAAAGAACTGAAATTTAAATTTTATTCTACTTTCACTGATTGAGAGTTAAATAGCCCCAAGTGACTAGTGGCTACCTTATTGGGTAGTGCAGCATCAGGGTGATAAACTATACCAGTTTACCTGGAATGTGTGTCTTTCCGTACCCAGACTAAAACAACCCCCGGCAAACTGGACCAGCTGGCCACACCATAGGTTGGATCCCTTTATAAAATATGTTTGGCATTTTCAGAAGTGAAAATTAGAATGTGGCAGCTACAGTGTACAATAAACAGGAGAGAAATGCAAAGACAAAGAACTAGTCAGGTCTGGTGGCCCATACCTGTCATCCCAGCACTCTGAAAGACTGAGACAGAAGGATTGCAAGTTCAAGCCCAGCCTTGACTACATAATGAGACCCTGTCTCAAAATTTTAAAAATATAAAAATGAAAATTAAAATTAAAAATGGCTGGGGATGTAGCTTAGTATGAAGATTCTGGGTTCAATCTTCAGTACTGGAAAATTAAAAACAAACCTGAGTTTTCCTTCCCAACCAAAACACAAATAAGTGTCAATTCTTCAAAATAATGAATTGATGAGACTAGAAGTTTGATCCTTCTAGTTTGAAGCACCCTGTGAAAAATCTTAGTAAAAAATATGAATATAGAAACACATACTGGGCACTTACCCTCAACTACTTGTAGAACCCAACAGTAACCAACTTGATTACATTTTGAATCCTATTAGAGACTGAAAGGCTACTGGCAGCTCCACTGAAATATCACAATTACCTTCAATTCCCTAGCCCACCCAAAGGTGTGGTTAAGATACACTAGAAGTTTCTTATCTGATATAATTTTCCTGGAAATAAATGTCTATATTAGTCAACTTTCTGGTGCCATGACAAAATACTTGAGACAATCAAGTTTAAGAGGAAGAAAAATTTACTTTGGCTCATGGTTTCAGAGGTTTCAGTCCATGCTTACTTAGCCCCACCACTATGGGCCTGTGGTGAAACATCATGGCAGGAAGCATCTGGTAGGGCAAAGCTCATTATGGTGGCAGGGAAGTGAAAGAGAAAGAGAGGAGTGGCATGCATCCCAATATATCCTTCAAGCACACACCCAGAGGCCTAACTTCTCTTACTGGGCTCTACTTCCTACAGTTTCTACCACCTCCCAAAAGCAACACAGGTTGACTGCCCAGCTTTCAACACATGACATTTAGGGGACCTTTAAGGTCCAGATCATAATCACTTCTGCATCCCAAAATCTCATCTATCTGAGCACCAGAATCTCAACTTCACCCGTAGAAATGGATTCCTTTTGGTTAAGTATTGTCTTCCATTAAGTCACAAATCTTTTCTAAAAATGGATCTCACATAACCATGTAATAGTACCACATTGTAGTTTTTTAATGGCTCATATTGATCTCAACTATCAAGGTCCTGAAGGAATGAAACAGAGCAGTGTTTTCCAAACACTTTAAATTATGCATCCTTATCAATAAAATATTTTAAGCTGTGTTCTCCATATGTGTATACTTATGGGTGTTATGGTCAATTAATTTGTCAATTAAGCACACACACACACACACACACACACACACACATATATATATATTTTGGTACTGAGGATCAAACTCAGAACCTTGCACTTGCAAGGCAGGCAGTGGCACCACTGAGCTAAATCCCCGGCCCATACATTTTATATTTTGAGGTCAAGTCCCACTATCAACTTTTTCTTTTGATTCATGTTGCTTTGTTTTGCTGCTGTCACATCTCTGGATCATTTGACCTGAATCAGTATCCTTGTTAAAATACAGGTTGAATATGCCTTATACAAAACCCTTGAGACTATAAGCGTTTCAAGATATTTGCACAGATTTAATTGGTTGAGTATTTCTAATCCAAAAATCTGAAACCTAGAACTTTTTGAGGGCTGTGTCGGCATTAAAAAAATTTCCAATTTCGGATTTTTTGCTTAAGGATCCTCAATCTGTACTTATGTATGTCAGTAGCACTGGTGGCCTGAATCATTGTGGCTTTATACGTAATGATGTCTTGAGTGTTTTGAGTCACAGAGTGAAAAAGAGCATTCTATTTTCAGTATCCTAGCATTATTACTTAGATTTTTATCTCTCAAATTTTGTAGTTTCACATTTCATCATTGTCTTTTCTTTTCTTTTCTTGTCATTGGGTTATTGGAGGATGGTGGTAGAGGGTAGAGCCACAGTTGCTGAGATAAATATAAGACTGAAGTCAAAGCCTTGGGTCTGGGTTTGTTTGTCTTTTTTTAATGAATCAATTTATTGGTAATTTTTCTGGCACTGGTTACTAAACTTCATTTTGCATAAGAATCACTTGTGAATCTCATTCAAAATCAGGATTTTTGATCCCATTCCTCAAAATTCTGCTTCAATTTGTCTGAGTAGGGGTCAAGAATCAGCATTTGTTGTAAAACTTCTATCCCTCATCCCAGGCAGTCCAACATCAGACTGTGCTCATATCCTAAGAATTATGGGAGGGTTGGGAATTTTGGATCACTAAAGCAACCCCTGCACTGGGCAGAATCATCCAGACTTTCCAACATGGTGAACTCTACTCAGAACCATGGGCTTTGTCACACAGTTGTCAGGAATAAATGGGGCAGTGGAGGTATATGAGTATTGTCGAGGGTGTGTATGCGTACAAATACAATATCATGTTTCCATCTATGAAGACACACTTGGAACTGATTTTCCTTTCCTCTCTCAAAAAGGAAGCTTGTTTTGAATATATCTGTTTTAATAAACAAGGTGACCTTTTAGAAATTATACTGTTTAAATTTTATACCTCTAAAGGATTATTTCTAATTCTATTTCTCATTAGTAGACATGCTATTTTTTGCCTTCTCCAGAAAGAATTGTTTCATCTATCTGGTTAAAAATGAGGTGCAGGGTGGAAGTTGGGCCATTTTTTCATGGCGCCCAGAGGGCAATCAGTAGCTTTGAGATGAAGCTGAACATCTCATTCCCAGAAACTCATTGAGGTGGATGATGAATGCAATCTCCATACTTTCTATGAGAAGTGTGTGGCCACAGAAGTTGCTGCTGACGCTCTGGGTGAAGAATGGAAGGGCTATGTGGTCCGAATCAGTGGTGGGAGCGACAAACAAGGTTTCCCCATGAAGCAGGGAGCCTTGACTCATGTACGAATTCTCCTGCTGCTGAGGAAGGGGCATTCCTGTTACAGACCAAGGAGAACTGGAGAGAGGAAGTGCAAATCTGTTTGGGGTTGCATTGAGGATGCCAACCTGAGTGTTCTTGAACTTGGTTATTGTAAAAAAAGGAAAGAAAGATATTCCTGGCTTGACTGACACTACTGTGCCTCACCACCTGGGGCCCAAAAGAGCAAGCAGAATCCGAAAACTTTTCAATCTCTCTAAAGATGAGGATGTCTGACAATATGTTGTCAGAAAGCCCTTAAACAAGGAAGGTAAGAAACCCAGGACCAAAGCACCCAAGATTCAGCATCTTGTTACACCACGTGTCCTTCAACACAAACGCCACCATACTGCCCTGAAGAAGCAGCGTACTAAGAAAAACAAAGAAGAGGCTGCAGAATATGCTAAACTTTTGGCCAAGAGAATGAAGGAAGCCAAAGAGAAATTCCAGGAACAAATTGCCAAGAGGCGCAGGCTGTCCTCTCTGAGAGCTTCTACTTCCAAGTCTGAGTCCAGTCAAAAATAAGAATAAGTAACAAATAAATTAGATCTGACTCAAAAAAAAAAAAAAAAAAAAAGAGACACAGGTCAAGCATGAATCCAAATCCCTTTGGGCCATCAAAAGAAAAATACAAGTACCATGATATCCAAGTGTACATCGCTCCACTTGCTGTAGATAATTGTTTGTGGGTGTGTGTGTGTGGAGGGGTTAATTTAGTTCCTAGAAAGCTCTTAAGACCCAACAAATAGACCGTACATAAGTGAACCTTCTCCCAGATCCTAAATATATCCAGACCTGCCTATACTCCAGTGGAATTCAGGATCCTAAATGCAGGACCCCAGATATAGTCAATGATAGCTATTGTTGAAATAGAAAGAAATATTTTGGGTGCAGATTCAGGGTTCTCTTACAAATGTTCTAAGTTTTACTGTTTTCATTTCTTTTGAGTAATGATCAAAAAGAAATAATCTTGAAAAATCCATAAGGATAATTGGTCAGAAAACTGGATCTCTTTCTCTTTGCTCACAGGAATTCACTTGTCAAGCTACAGTTAGTATGGTGAGCATGTTTCCACTACCCATATTTTGCATGTCTAACACGTGGTGTACAGTTGTGCCCTGGGTCACTTTGAAATGATCCCTAAAGCCCGTGCCACAAAGGCTCAGTGGCAGCAGGAAATGATAGGCCCATACGATGGGACAAAGAAGGGCTGTTCTCTCTCCATTGCTAGCAATGCAAATTCTCAAGTGTAAACCTATTATTTGTTGCTCACTAAAACCTCATTTATCCTCAAGGAATAGTATCTCCTTTGGGAGATTATTTGCAACCAAACCCATGGGATTTCTGACCCAAGTTCTTTGAGATTTGCTACTTGGGCTCAACAGGAAGGTCTCACAGTCACCCCTAAAGAAATCCTAACACTGACGGTTTACATTCAGGTCTCTTCCTGTTGCCATTAGCTGCTCTCCCTCCCCCATGCCGCTCACTTCCACTTCGAGCTATCGTAATCCCCACCAAAACTCCTCCTTCCTTTCTCTTGTATAATCTTCAGCATTTTCCAGGTGCCTCTCAGTTAATGTCATCCCCTGGTGGTTGGAGTATCTAAAGAATTGTGGGTGGAATGCAAAGATGTCAGGCTTGACTCAAAGACAAGATAGAGCAGCCACGGATTTCACCATTAGCCTGTAGTGTGTGTGTGTGTGTGTGTGTGTGTGTGTGTGTCTCGAGGGGGCTTCTCTCCTTCCACCCGACCCACTACTCCTGGCTGGATCACACACCACTAAAAGACTAAGCACTGCAACCTATACACACAGGGCCGAACTATGAATCTCTGAGTTTTATTCTTTCTCTGGGAATAGGAAGATTTTTCCTGATTGTAAAGAAGAAAATAAATTACACTTGGATGCCTAGGCTTTGAAAGAAAGAAAGATGGGGAAACAAGCACTTGCTGAATGTTAAGCGACTCAGTTTCGCATGGATGACTCATCCCCTGTTGAAGCGGAGCCTGGGGATGGTGCTTATCTGGATAGGCCAGGTGGCTGTGCCCCAGTATGGGTGTGCTCCACAGCTGCAGGTTGCAGGACACACCTGGGCTGGCTTTGATCTGTGTCTCCTTGGATTGCTGTGCTCTAGGTCTTCCAGAGCTATCAGTAAGCAGCTGAGCCTGCTCAGCCAGCTGTATCTGACCAGGGAGGGACCGTCTGGCAGCAGCAGCCCTATACTGACAGGCTCATCTACTGTCGACTTGAACAGTTAAAAGTCCGGGAAAATTCAGGCTGGATTAGTGAAGAAGGAATGCCCAGGAAAGTCACCGGTGGGGGAGGGGGACACCAGGCTGCCAACCAAGACGCGGCTCTGCAGTTTCCTTCTGCTAGTTGTAGGACCCCATCGGGTGGTCGGTACATAAAGGGGCCAGAAATACCCAAGTCAGAGGAAGCCTTGGGGATCAAAAGATTCCTTGCGTAGTGTTCAAATAAGAGGGAGGAAAAAAAAAAGCAGGCGTGGATAGTGAAAAGGCCTTCTGCCGTTGGGTCCCTCCTTGTCTGGCCAGGAAAAATGTTCCCCAGCACCCCTTTGTCATCTCTGACCAAAACTGTTAACGGTATTACAACTTTTCATGTGACTTCAAAGGAGAACTGTATTTTAGAAAACAGCTGGCAACGGTTTATGGCACACAGGAGAAATGCGTAGAAAAACCTAGGTGCACCTCATAACCTGTGGGCCTCCTGCAGTCGCCGCCTGGAAGCTGCCCTCGCTGCCCGGGTCTCCTACCAGGAAAAACGGAGCGAGCGGGAGATCCAGCACCACTTCCGGGGCACGGGGGATTTCCGGGCCCACGCCACGCGGTCCGGAGACACGCTCTTTGGGACATCAGTGCTCCTCCGCGGGAATCCCCGTGGCCCCTCCCCTGGTCACCGAGCTCCCTCTTTCCCAGCAGGAAGGAGACGCTCACTTGCGAGAGCTGTTTGTCTTGGGACTTGGCCTCAGCGGCGGGGTTCCTCAGAGAGGTCTCTCCTGGCAATGGTGAAGAGCCTAGGTCTCCCTCGAGGGCTGGTCCCAATTCATTTCGCTAGGGAACGTGAAGGTGGCTGTGGTTTGCAGAGCCTCTTGGCTGCTGAGAAGGCAGACAAAGGTGAGCAGGCAGCACACCTGACTGAAGAGGCTGGGCCCGCTGCCCGGAAGCGTGGGCGTGGTCGCTGGCAGGAGCTGCTTCCTTTTCTTTCTTTCTTTCTTTCTTTCTTTCTTTCTTTCTTTCTTTCTTTCTTTCTTTCTTTCTTTCTTTCTTTCTTTCTTTCTTTCTTTCTTTCTTTCTCTTTCTTTCTTTCTTTCTCTCTTTCTCTCTTTCTTTCTTTCTTTCCTTCCTTCCTTCCTTCCTTCCTTCCTTCCTTCCTTCCTTCTTCCTTCCTTCCTTCCCCCCCCGCCCCGCCTTTCCTTTTCTTGTGAGTGGGAGTCCAGAGGCAACTCCCTGCAGAGCTGGAACGTCCAGGAACTGGGGGGTGGAAGGAAGGTGTGTGAGTGTGTGACTGCTTGTGCACACTTGTGCTGGGTGTGTGCAAATGCGGTACCAGGTTTCTCCTGAGAAGCTCTGAACTGGTTTCCCTTTAACGAAACTTCCATTGTACAAGAGGTGACAAGAGCTTTGGGATTTTCGTCCAGGAGAAAGCATGAGTTTAAAATGTGTGGAAAAACCAAGTTGGTTTCGTATTTCTCTTAAAGGCACTAGAATCCCCCCGCCCAACAAAATCTTATGCTAGAGTCCCAAATTATAAATGAGATCAAAGCAAAGCTCCTCTGGTTGGAGTGAGTGTACATTTGCCCAAAGATCCAAACCCTCTACTCACTCTTTTCTACAGAGAGGAAGGGCTCAGAAGCACCCAGGGGCAGGACCCCCAAATCGCCAGAATAAAAATCGAATGAATCTGTGGAAGATTGGAAGAGACCTGCCCTTCAGGTTAGACAGACTTTCGTTCAGAGAGCGGCGAAGACATTGGCCGTTCATTAACATATCCGTACCTGAGTTTCCCCATCTGTAAATTGGAAGTAATAACACTTATGTTTTAGGACAAGAGAATATATGCCGAAAGAATGTATAGTCTTACACAGACCAAACCAGGAGACAAAAATAATAAATGACCCTGGAGATTTCTCTTTGCCCAAAACTTTTACGGCTGTTACCATCCTATTTTCCCAATAGCATGTGAGTGCTTTGTTCATTACCTTCTCTCTAAAAACAGGACAATCAAGACAATAAATAGACAACTCACGAAATCACAGAGAATATTTGTAAATCTTCTGATAAGGGCTATCTAGCCAGCATATATAAAAGTCTCTTACAATTCAACAACAAAAGACAAAATAGGCAAAGAAGATATACAAATGATCAATAAAAACCTTAGTCCTTTGCATTAGTAATTCAAATCAAACCAACAATGAGGTACCCCCCATATCCTATGGAAATAATAATAATACAGAAAATAGCAAGTTTTGGTGAGTATGTGGAAAATTTGGAACTTTCATATATTGCTAGTGGGTATGTGAAATAGTACTGCCTCTATGGAAAACAGTTTGGTAATTTATTAATAAGTTGACATAGAATTACCATATGACTCAACAATTCCTTCCGTTCCGTCCTAGGTATATACCCAAAAGAACTAAAAATAGGTATTCAAATCACAACTTGAAGTGTAAGGACCCGAGTTTGATCCCTGGTACCAAAACAAAACAAAACAAAACTTGTAAACAAATGTTCATAACAGCTTTATTCACAAAATCTAAAAGGCAGAAACGGCCCAAGTGTCCATTAAGAAATGAGTGGAGAAACAAAATAAGGAATCCACATACCCTGGGACAGAAATTTGGTTAGTGTTGCCAGAGGCTGGAGGGAGGTGGGAACGGAGAGTGGATCTTGGTGGGTACCGTTTTCCATTTAGGGGATGAAAACCTGAAACTGGGCGGTGGTGGTGGTTGAACAATATCATGGATGCACTCAATGCCACTGAAATGCACATTTTAAATGGTTACAATGTGTCTATGCTATGTGCATTTTGCCATGATACAGAAGACAAATACCCACCTAGCTAAAATATAGCCTGTGCACTTTCTAAAGTGATTCTGAAGGTTTCATTTTCCTTTTTCCTTTGACCTTCTTACACGGATAATGAAACAGCCCTCAAGTGCGAATGGAGCCTGACCCTTGCTCTGCGGCTCACTTCCCTCCCTACAGCTAAACAGAACTGGTCAGGAGAACATGAGTGCCCGCACTTCTCTCAAAGGATAACTAAAAGGGAGCCTTCAGGAGCCCAGCCAAGAGCCTACGGGGCTCCACACCCTCCCCAGCTCAGTGCAGTGGCCCTGGCTCCTCCCAGTTGGAATATCTGTCCACATCTCCTGCCTGGGCTTGTCCTAAGCCCAGAACCCTCTCTTTGTCCTACTCTTCTCAGAGGGGGATGTGGAGAGAACTGTGGTCTCGGGGACACTTGAAATTTCGAATGTGACCCAGCTCTTGGGCAGGTTTTGGAATCCTGTAGGCTCAGCTTTGCTCAGACGCCACTCCTTTGGCCATGTTTGCTGTTGCTATTATTTTTAGTTGGGGAAGGGAGGCAATCATTGTACCCTTTAGCACAGCTTTCATCTGGGAAATCTTGAAGCTCTTTACTTCCACTTCTTTCCATCATGGCCCTTTCGTCAATGATCATCTTCTGTATGCCAAACTAGAAAAGCAAATCTCTTGGAGAGGGAAACCAAGTCACTTCCGCCAAGCACAGGATCCCCACTGGGGAGAGAGTGCCTGCCCACCCATTTGCAGGACCTCTTCTCACCTCTGCCTGTTGCACATAAACACCTGTCAGGCTCTGAGCCACCACCAGGTCCCAAACTCTTACAGAGGGAATTCACTTGATCTTGCATTCTGCCTTCAGCCTCTTCTTACTTTATCATTCGACAGCCTAAATTTAGTTTAGCACCCCACCTTCACAGTGCAGATTTCCAGTGTGCTACCAGAAGCAGAAGTTTGAGGAGGAGGTATTGGAGATGGATGGGAGGTGCCCATAAGGACCAGTAAGAAGGAGGTGGAGCCTGCTTAGTAGGAGAGCTGGATGGTGGCATTCCCAGGCTGCCCTTAGACATATCACTACACAGCACCGACTCTAGTACTACAGAATCCCTCTGAGCCAACTAAAGGGAGGTACAGAGCTGCCAGCAATGAAATAACTGATCAGTTCTTTCCTTCCTACAGCCATTCAGGAGTATGGTCTGTTGGCACAATGCACAGTACTTGTTAACCACTCCAGGAAAAGAAAGAGCCACTCATTCTGATTAGCTGTCAGAATTAATTTTAAACGGTATTATTTTATGGTAAAGTGGAAAAAGGAAATCCAAGGAAACTGTACTTAAGGCGAGTGCCTAATCAGGTTTTTTCCTTTTCATCTGTTTCATACAAAAGCTGCCTGGAATTACCAGTGTGAGCCATTTCGTTCCCCCCTTCAAGTGTTAATTAAATGTGATATTTTAAAATATACACTCCTCTCTCCAGGTAGAACAAACTGAGCCCTTTTTAAATTGCTCAGTGCCCACTGGTTTCCCCTTACAGCTCTGCCTCATTGCCTTGTATCTCCGATTCCCCTGTTGGGCCACAACTCCAGCAGAAATAAGTATAGAGTAATTATTTCTGCCAGGGAAATGCTCCTCCTAAAAGGGGTTGGCCTGATTTGAGGGTGGATATGTGTGTGCTTGAAAGAAAGGCATATTATAATATCAGGCCTCCTTTGTTTTCTGTCTTTTAATACCCACTGGTTTAATACCCACGATGTCATTGGCAAACATGACACCATTTGCTTTTGTTCCCTTTACAAATATTTTCCACTCAAGCCCTATTTCTTACTTTCAACTGCTGAGCACTGTGGAAAGCAACTGTTCTAAACTAGTAGACTGAACAGACTAAGCCTGTGTGGTTTTGATTTAGGAAATATTTGCTAAGCTTTTGGCCTGAAATGCCTCAGAATCTGAAGCAGCTTGGAGTCTCTTGGATCCTTGAACGCAACTCAAATGGTAATCATGTGCACGTAAGGTAGGATTTGATAGCGAACAGGAGATCTGGCAACTTCAGTTTATCTGTCTGCCATGATTTTTCCAATTACAGTATTACCCACTCAACAAATAATTGCTGAAAGCCTACTATGTGCTTGGTGGGCAAGTTAGGACCACCAAGGCTGACCATTTAACCCAAGGAGAGTGCTTATTACAGTGAACTTCTACAAGAGCTGAGCACTCTGTAACATGATCAGGAGATTTTATTGGGTTAGATAAAAAATGTGATTTGTCCTTTGGCATACAACAAGTACCCCCCCCCCCAAGCTTATCCCCAGGACATATGTGTGAATCCCTGAAACCACAGATCCTACCAATCCTATATTGAGTGTTTTTTTCCTCCTATATATACATACTTTCACTTTTCACTTAAGGGAAACATTTAAATATGGCTTCTTTTGACATACTCAAATTTCTACCACCACTACTCTTCCACATTTATAGCCATTATTATGCAAAATAAGAGTTAATTGAATTTAAGTGCTGCTGCACTGTATAAGTCAATCTGATAACTGAGATAGTTACTAAGTAACTAGTGGGTGGGTAAGATATACAACAGGGATACATTGGACAAAGGAATGATTCATGTTCCAGGTGAGACAGAGTCGGACAATGTGAGATTTAATTATGTTACAATTTAAAACTTATAAATTGTCTGACATTTTCCAGTTAATATTTTCAGATCTCAGCTGACCATAGGTAAATGAAGTCCAGAGAGTGAAAATGTGGATAAGGGGGGACTACTGCCATATAAATTTTATTCATTTAAACATTTTTACATATATCTTATGATGAGTATTATATCTTATGAAGAGTATTTTTCCAAGGTAGGATTTACATGTTCCATAGACTTGTGGCTATCTTGAGATTTGGTCCTTTGACTGGAACCTCCAACACATTATTTTCACTTGGATTACATGGTTACTTTTGATGGTCCCAGCTTGACCAAAGGTGGCATTTGGAGAGGGTGATTTTTATATTGACCTAGAAAATTTGGACTAGAAAGTATTTGTGGAATATCTAGAGATTCATGATGCAGAATCCATGTGACAAGATGAATTATGAACAGCAAAATGGGGCACAATGAATTTGCATTGATTAAACAGCCATGGTGGATCAGAGTTGAGAAAGACTGTGCTTAGAGGTACTATATTTGTTTAAAAATAGAAAAAGGTAAAATAATACACCTGAGCCTCAAACTTGTGTACAGCTAACTAACCTAATTAAACAGATACAAAAGAGAAAGATTCCATTAAAATTATCAAGTACTTGCCTCCTCATAATAGAGTTTGCTAAGTGCCCTGAATCATGGCTGTGAGTCCCAGGAGTGGCAGCCTGCATAGAAGAGGAGAATCACATCCAAGAACCAGATCACAGAGCACTTAGATCCAGGGCATTCACAATAGGAGGTAGAAACAGGATCCCCTGGGACTCATTTTGTCAGGGTGAGTCTAGATTTCTGAGTTCCAGTTCCAAAACCAAACAAGTTAAGCTTGGGGACTGGACTCTACCTTCTCAAAATGGCATCTTCTATACACAGCCACCCAGAGGTTTCCAGACTGTCAAAAAGCCTTCATTCCTTGAGCAGAAACACTGAGTTAATGGAATTCCTCTCATAGGAGGGAAGATGGTGCAGGAGTATGGGAGCATTTGGATAAATGGACTTTTCCAATGACTGAAATCAGCCATTTGCTTTCCTGACTACTCTTACGAGAAATCTGGAAGGATGGGAGGTGAGAAGAACACAGACATGTTTTTATTTAAATAATGACATCTTCAAGACAGGCCCTGGGGGTTTATGTAGCACTCACTTGCAGAGGATGTGAGGAAGGCAAGGAAATGAAGTCAGAGACAGCTTCCACTCTTGATCCCGGGGGTGGGGGGAGGTGCTTTGTAGGCCTCTCTCCTACCTTCATCATCTAAGACTTCCACTTATTTTAAAAATCAAAGTCAGCTTTTTTTTCGGGAAAAAATCAATATCACTTGTCTATGAATATCTCCAATAGTATACAAACTAGAAGACTTTCTCCAAAGCCACATCAGCTAGGACTCCAAGCTCAACAGAAGTGATGAGTCTGTTCTCATGAGAGACTTTCAAAAAGATTTGCATTGGGCAGATGTACTGGGAAGAGGTTGAGAACTTGTTTCACTAGACCTGGAAAAGTTGGGGAAATTTAAATTTTGGGATTAACTGAAGGTGAATAATGCAAAATTAGAGTGAGCTTTCCTTGATGTTCTCACTGGAGACACATCCATCTCATTAGGTCACTCTGCATTCAAGACCTCAGCTGAATTTCCTCTTGGCTGGAGATATTATGTTGCAGAGCAGAACTCCCCACAATTTAGTACGCCTGGTTCGAATGCAGATTTAGTAGTTCTGAGGAACAACTAAGGCTCTGCAATTCTAACCAACTTCCAGACAGTGCCGATGCTCCTCAGATCATGCTTTGAACCTCAAGGATGTGGTGAATTTACTTGATGGTACATGGACCAACAGATAATGAGTTCAGTCCAAGTTCTTCTAGACTTTGTGCAAGTTACTTAACCTCATGGAAATTCTGAGTTTTCATGTATAAATAATAGGTAATCCTATCTGCTCCTACTTTCTTTTAAGAGTGCAGTGAGACAACCAGAAATACACTGGTTGGTGATTTTGAGGTTTGCGGGGAGCAACTAAAATGCTTGATTGGAGGCATAGACTGGCCAACTAGTCTCCTATGGGCTTTCCCCAGCAGAACTGAGAAGAGGAAGATGAGGGAACCCATCTTCTTGGTGACTGCCCCATTGCTGCTCCCTTGGTCTCAGTGAGGGATAAGAGAAGGTGAAAACATCATGGTGCTACAATCAGGAACCAGTTGAGAGCCTGTCCCATGGAAAATGTGACAGCAAGCTGTGACCCTTCTTCATTTCCTACTAAGGAGAAAGGATGAAGAGTAGAAAATGCTACTTTAACTGAGATAGTAGAATCAATATATTCATGAGACAGATGAAGCCCTTCTCCCCTAAGATTAGAAGTGGTAATTCATGTAAAAGACTTTTGAGATCTAAGGTCTTATTATCAGGGAGCTTCATTGTTAAAAAGGACCTCCACTACCACATGTTGATTGTGCTGAATTGGTGAAAGTCTTATAATTCATCAGCTTGCCTAAGTCTTGGCTGGCTAAACCAGGTTAGAGTTAAGGGTGAGTGCTTTGAGAAATTCCTTCAGTAAAGGTCAAACATAAAAACACATTCCCTTGAATAATCATTAAATTTCTAAACCAAATTCCTATCAAGCCCCTTACAATTTTTTGTGAAGTTTCTTTAAATTATTTTTCACTTTGGTTTTCTGGCAGAAGTGAATGCGGATGCATCAGCTACCTCATAAGGAAAACCTGTTCTGACAAGTTTTATCGCACCACTTGGCAGAGGAAAAAGCTTGGGTAGAGGCTGAGAACTTTCACATACATGCAGAAAGCTTGGGAATTCAGCCATCTTGACTTACCGCCCACTACCGACAAGAAACTTCAGCAAGCTCTGAAAGCCAGGATCTAAGATTCCTCTCCTAATCAGAAAAGGGAAAACTACAGCATCCAACTTTCTCCTTGGAGAAAACATCAGGTTGTTATGAAGCCGGGGCATTTTAAAATTTCTCGAGGTAGAAAGGGAGTTCAGAGGGAGTCTTCAGCTCTCATATTGCCCCTGCTCCCCTCCTGATCTCCACCAGCTGGTGAAAGTTCTCTCAGAAAATTGCACCTCCTGGAAAATGCCAAACTGGGACTAGGAGGGATGAGGAGGTATTGCAGAAAGGGGAGTAGGAAGAGCAACTATGTTTTTGTTGAGCCACTCTGTGCTTGGAAGTCCACAAGAAATATGAGAAGGGTGCTTTCTAGAAGGAGAATAAAGGAGATACTGGGATATGGAACTGGGAATCAACTGAGACTGTCTTCACATTACTGATAAGTTAATAATTTCTCTAGAAGTGGGAGTTTCTTGAGGATGTTTAGGGTTTATTTTTAAGCCATTTAGAGCTTTGAAATACCATGGTTTCTCTTTTACTACTTTCTTGGTAATCAGAGATTTCAAACCTGGGCAATTAAAAATCTACCCACCTTTGACAGATGCAGAAAAATTACTTGGAAACACACAGGATGTCTCTCGCAGTTACTACAGAACTTATCTGGGACATGTGAGGTACACATGTGATCTAAAGCTCACTGCTTTCCTGGGATGCTGTATGTTGATTTCCTTGTTGGTTTGAAATGATGGGATGCTTGTCTGTGCCCCAGCACTGACTCCCACCGATCAGCACCACTTGTGCTGAGTCACTTTCCACAATCAGGGTTGTGAAATATGTAAGTATAGGTACAAGTCAAGGGGCGTTTGGTGTGAACCTACCAGGTAGATACCACTGCACAGGGAATGGTAAGGAAATATGCTATGAGAAGATGTGACTCTCCCTGACTGGTCAAACAAGTTTATGACAAATTATACAGAGAGAGAAAATCCAGTGATACATCTGTATCTCACTCAGATCTGTCCATGTTCCCAAGTAACCCAAACAGAAAACAAACCACTGAATTTGCTCGCTGTTTGTTGATTTCACTGATAATTTTATTCCAGGTGTAAACAGCCCTGAAACACACACAAAAATGAATGCAATGTGATTACAGGTGTCTGACTCAATAAAGCCTAATAAATCATGGCACATAGTAAGAGTGAATGAATTGTTATGGTTTGGATCTTAAATATTTCCCTAAAACCTTATATCTTGAAGGGTTGGTCCCAAGCCCAAGGCACTGTTGGGAGGTGGTGGTATCTTAAAGGTGGAGCCAGGTAGACATAAGTTAGCCCATTGGGGATATTGGGACCCCAGCCCCTTCCTGTCTCTCTCTTTTGTCTCCTAAACCAAAGCCCCAAGCAACAGGGCCAGGTGATCATCAACTGAATCCTCCAAAACTGTGAGCCAAAATAAATCTTTTATTCTTATATGTTGTGTACCTTAGGTATTTTGTTACAGTGACAGAAGGCTAATGCATAAATGTTAGCCTCTATTGTGATCATATCATTATCCTGATTTCTATAATGAAAGACCTCTAAATCTAGTAAGATAAATGCCACTTACCTATCTGTACCAGACATAAAATACAGAGTTTATTCTTGGAAAAGATGAAATTCTATAGGAAATAAGAGAAAGAAAAAATAACTTCTGGGTATAATAGCTGAAGACGTAGTAAGGAAGACCAGTACCTTCTTCTCCTCATTACTGTGAGTCTGAGGAGGCCATTGCATTGTTGGACACAATACCTGACATTCACAACTTAAAGAAGGACAGTTTAATGTAGCCCATTGTTTGGGGGATCCAGTCCATGGTAAGCTGATTCCAAAGCAGGACCATATGGCAGAGGGAGGTGGTGGAGCAAATCTGCTTAATCTGTAGAGGTCTGGGAACAGAACAGGGGAACAGTGCCAGAGAGGAAGGGGTGAGGGACCATATATAATACTCAAGGCCACATGTCCATGATCCATGCAGGCATACCCAGGAGTGTACTCTACTCATCTGCTAGGCATTTCTTAACCCAATGAAGTTGACATTTTAGGATTGACAGTCATAGCCATCCAGTAAGATTTTAGCAAGGAGTGAAGCTCAGCCGGTCCCAGCACCTGGAAGGAAGCTCCCCACCTTCACCCCAGGCTCCTAGGGCAGAGAAGGTGAGCTGGTCCCAGCACCCAGAAGGAAGCTCCCCCGCTACCATCCCAAGCTCCTAGGGCAGAGAAGGTGAGCCATGTGGGTGTCAGAAGCACCCCACACACACACACTTGGAAATGAGAAAACACATAAACAAGCCTCAAAAACAGACTTCTGGATCACCTATAGCAACCCCAAAGGGAAATGAGATGGAACACTCTGATACTCAACCACCTGGACTCTCTGAACTGGCAAAAAAAGAGGGTCTGGGAAAAATGAAATCAGAAATACTTACTCAGATAACAGTAAAGATTTTGCTCACGGTGCAAGACATGATTAATAAATCTAGAGAGGACACAGATAAAAAAATAGAGGATCTGAGGAATATGATGGAATCCCAACATAGGAAACAAGTAGAATCCATAAAACACATACAAACAGATTTCCAAGAGATTAAAAACTCCATTGAAAGTCTGCACAGCAGAATGAATCAATGTGAGGATAGAATTTCAGATATAGAAGATAAGATTGCAATTAGTGACCAGGAAAAGAAAAATTGCTTTAAAATTGTAAGGGAACATGAGAAATCAATCCAGCAGCTGCTAGATAATGCAAAGAAGAATAACATAAGACTGATTGGAGTCAATGAAGAAAGAGGAGAGAGTGCAGATGACATAAAAATCTCTTCACAGAAGTGATGGCAGAAAACTTCCCAAGAAGGGGAAAAGAACTTGACATACAGATAAGTGAGGCATATAGGACTCCAGCTAGCCTTAATCAAAAAAAATCTACACATAGGCATGTAATAGTTAGGATTCCAGAAATCCAACAGAAGAACAAAATTCTACAAGCAGTGAGAGAAAAGAAACAAATCACATACAAAGGAAAGCCCATCAGAATCACAGCAGACTTCTCAATGCAAACCCTCAAGGCAGGAAGAGCTTGGAGTGATGTATTTGAAGCCCTAAAGGAAAACAGCCTCCAACCCAGATTGATGTACCCTGCAAAACTATCTTTCAAAATTGATGGAGAAATAAGATGCTTTCATGATAAAGAACACCTCAGGGACTTCATGAATACCAAACCAGCATGCCAAAAAATTTTAGACAATACCCTAGGAAAAGACAATGAGGATCACAACCCCAGGAAACCCCGCAGAATGAATCCATTGGGGGTGACAAATTAAATGCAAAGGGGGAGAATCCAACAAAAAGAAAAAGTCATGACAAGGCTTTTAAAACTTTTGACTTCATCTCCCTAATGAGTGTATAATTCAATCTTCTTATTGTACTGATTAGTATTTTTCTGATTCTAGATTTGCAAACCATCCCTTGTGCTATACTGGCTATTTATCATCTTCTTATGTCTACATTTTAATTGGGTTGTCTATTAATGAGCTCCAAGAATTCTTTAAATATTCTGGTCATAGGTTATATGCGTTGTAACTATGATCTGTTTAAGGACTACTTTTCATTTTAATGATGTCATTTAAAGTTCTAAATTCTGGTGGAATCTCATTTATCAATTTTTTTCTTTTATACATCATGTTTTTTGTATCCTAGGTAGTTCTTGCCTACCCTGAATTCATAAATATTTTCCCTTATAATTTCTTCTTAAAGTTTTATACTTTTAGGCTTTCTTATTTAGGTTCATAGATCCCTTCAAGTTATTTTCATGTATAGAAAAAAAGGGTTGAGGTTAATTTTTTATATACGGATACCAGGTGTTCTAGTGCTGTTTGCTAAAGACACTATCTCTTCCTTGGCTCTTGAATCGAGTTTATATTCTATAAAATGCTAAAGTTAAATAATCTTTCAAAACTCGGTGGACCATATATGTGTGGTTCTATTTCTAGATTCTCTGTTTTATTCCAATGATCTATATGTCTTTCCTTACACCAACACTGCCTTGATTACTGTAGCTTTAGAAGAAGTCTTAAAATTGGGTGCTAAACGTCTTCCAACACTGTTTTTGTTTTTGCTTTTGTTTTTGGCTTTTCTGGGTCCTTTGTACTCCTACATAACTTTAAAATTTCAATATCTAGTTCTTCATTTATAGCAAGTATACACAGACCTGAGTTTTTATATATACCTTGTGTTTTCTAATCCTGCTAAATTCAAGTACAAGTTCTAGGGGCTCCTAGAGATTTCTTAGTATTTTCTCTGTAGATGATCATTTCATCTACATATAAAGATTTTGCTTCTACCTTGCCAATCCTATCCTAGTTGTGTCATTTTATTGCCAGACTATTTTAGTGGGGACTAGGTTTCAAAGTTTAATGGACAGAAAAAGAGTAAGCATATCTACCTTTGTTCCCCACCTTAAGGAGAAAGCATTGTATCTTCTCCATTCATACAAGGCATTCTCACTGGAAGTATGGAGTACATGTCTTTAATTTGTTGAGAAGTTTCTGTTCTACTTCTAGTCTCCTGATAGCTTTTACCATGAACAGCTGTAGAATTTGGTCCAATACTTTTTCTCCACCTAGTGAGTGACAGGATCATATGGCTTTTTCCTTTCCTCTGTTAAAATGATGACTTTTGGGGGTGGATCTTCCACTGCTGAACCAACACTTCCATCCCTATAATAAAACCACTTTCTACATCCTGCCAGATCTGACTTCTAATAGTTTGTTTTGTTAAACAAATTTCTATCTATGTTCATACTTTATTCTTCTATTTCTTTATCCAATTTTAGGATTAGCACAATGTTGAGTTCCTAAAATGAGGGGAGAAGTGTTCCTTCTTTTTTCTTCTTTAAATGTTTGATATAATTTATCAGTTAAAATGTTTATGAGCCTGCTGTTGTCATATAGGTAGGTTTTCAAGCTAGGAATATACTTTCTTTAATAGGTGCTATTCAAACTTTATATTTCCTCCAGAGTTAGTTTCATTAATTTGTCTTCTAAGTTACTTCTTAGAAGTTGTCAAATTTATTTCAAAAAAGATTTTTGTAATATGCTTTCTATATCCTTTTAAATTCTGTAAAATCTGTGGTAATGTCTCCTAGATCTTAATATTGTAATTTTAAAAATGTATAACTGATATTGTGTAACAGGAAGAAAAGGTCTAAAAGAGCAGGGGAATTGGGAGGGATAGGGGAAGGGAAAACAGGGAAAGGAAAAAATATGAGAAGAGGAAAAGAATGGAAACAAGGTCTTTGCAAATAGAGAAGGGTGGAGGGGGTGAAGAGAGGGCAAAGGAAGTGGAAAAAAAAATAAGAACCAAGAGACTCATATAATGGTACAATATCCCAATGATGAATGTAACTGTATTTTATACCTAAAATGTACCAATAAAGTTAATGGGGAGAAAAAAAGATTTTAGCAAGGAAGTATAATAGTGTAATTTGCTCTTCAGCACAAAAAACCCATGTGCTTCTCAATTCCTTGATAATATAATGGATCTCTATGCACAATTAATTGATTCTACTTCTTATAAGATTTATTTAAATCTTTAGTCATATAGTCATTTTATAAGGGATTCTCTAACCATTGTTTTCCTAATGTAAAAATGTAGAACTTGGTAGGTAATGCTGTGGTCACTTTATTTTTCTGTACATGATTTCATAAACTTGTATCTCTTATCAGCCTTTTTGTAGTCTGAATAAAGGATTTTTCATATGTCAGTTGTTTTTCCTAAAGTAATTCACTTGCTCACTCTGCTCTTTGAAATGCCACCCCATGGATCCCTGCAGCTCTCAGTTCTCATTTTTAAGGCAAGACAGCAGAACAGTGCCCCGAGTTCCTCATGTATCTGTATCTTATTATTTTGGTTCAAAAGCTGAGATGATGCTTCAATGTGATTACAAAAAAAACTACCCTTATGTTGGCATGAGCTAGGGAACCAGTCTCAGGTTGCCAGGGAACTGTGGGTATTATTGGCTGTAGGCATTGTCTATTATATAGGTTACAAAAAAGAAATAATGCTTAGTTATAGATTGATGATCACTTCTTACATATTTGCCTAAAAAGAAATTGCCCTAATATGATTAATCCCTAACATGTCTCTTTATGCCTTGTACCTGGGACTCTCACAGTCCAACTATTCATTGAACATCATTTACTTATGTACTCAGTTTTGTGCTGGACTCTAGGAGGAATGATATTTTAAAACAGCCTATGGCAGGTCCCCTGTCCTTGAGAAGTTTTGAATCTACTAGGAATGATATGAAACCCAGGAGGAGGGCATATGATCCAGTATAATATGTGTAATAAACATTCTGCAGTAAGCTCCAGGCAAAAAGAGATTCTAAGAGTTCAGAGAGGAGAGAGATCAATCCTAGCCAGAGTAGTTAGAGCAGGGCCATGTCTAGGGGATGAGGAGAGCTCTTTCCATCTGCATGGTGGAACATATGGCCTCTTGTCATAGGACTGACTACCCAAGAGACTTTAGAAATAAAAATCACAAGCAGGCTGCTTGTCTAATGAACACTCCATGTATCCTCACATGTTTTCAAAGGAGGTGGCTATAAAGGCTGGATCTCCATGAGGTCTTTCATACTTTCCACAGGACTCCTGAGCAAAACCAAATGATCAGTCACCTCTCCCTGAGGAAGACGTCTGAGTTATCTTGTCAGGGAAGATCAAAGCTTCCTGTCATCCTGATCCTTTGCACAAAGGAGAGGGGGAAATATTTCTCAGCGGAAAGGGAGCAGGTCTGGTCATATTCTCAACATGAGTTGAATTTCTAAAAAAATGATATCTGCTCCCCCTTGGAAAAAATGATGCAACAGCAGTGCAAGCACCCATTTCACATAATGATCAAATGTGTTTTCTCTTTTCACAAATTAGCCAGCACTGCAAGGTAAATTAGAATAACAAAGCCAGAGCGAACATTGCCTGGGCCAATCCAAGAGCTACCATCTCAAATTTAAATTTCTCAGTCTCTCTACAGGACAACCTATGTGGGTTTTCCTGGTAACAGACACCACCACAAGGTCACTGCTACCTGTGGGAGAAGTTTTGTGACTGAAAAGTGTGACCTGTACACCACATCATGGAAAATCTCTCTTTCTTTTTGTGGTGGCAGATAGAGAGCCATGTGACTGTCTGTAAGCAGCATAAACACTCTCACAAAGAAGCCTGGATCCAAGCCTCATAGCTGGGCAGAGGCTTCGTTGCCACTCACCCCATAGGCTCACTCATCTGACCATCATTCGCTGAACACCTATGACCTGCTGGTCACCTCTGCAGGAACCACCCAAGCAAAGATGAGCAGACACTCACCTCTGAGCTCTAAATCTAAGCAGCCATAGACTTGGACACACACATGCACACATACACGCACACTGAATGCAGGATGGGGAGAGTGACAGTAGAGTGATAATGAAAATGCCATTGCTATCAGGAGGAGCTGCTAGCTCCAAATGGCATATGGCAGACAGGACAACTTTTGAGCAGTTCTGTTTTGCAGGAGTTCCAGTGGAGAAATGGAGGAGGTCCTGAAGTGTATAAAGAACTAAAAATGGTCCCAAATGGATGGGGTACAGGGTCTAGGGCACTGGGATGGGTACTGGCAGTAAGTGATAAAGATTCAGCTGAAAAGTGGGGCTGAAAACAAACCCTCAGATGTTACACTAACCTCTGGAGTCAGCTGGAGGGGAGTTGGAGGTTTCTCGCTGGGAGGATAACATGATGAATGAAGCCTCTGTTTAGAAACTTGACCCTGTGGCCAGGGATTCGTGGGCAGTGAGACTTGACTCGGGAAGAGAGGTATTGGGCTAATATGAGATGGTTTGATGCGTTCATGAGGGAGAAACAGGGCTCCAGGTTGAAAGGGGAAGCCCACCCATTTGGTCACTCCAGTGTTTGCACATCAAATCTTTATGGAGAAGTTACCATATGCAAGACAATACAGATACATGACAGCTACAGTTTTACCCTCTTAGAGTTTAGACTGTAATTAAATTAGCAATTAGACCCACACTAAATAGAATACCAAAAGTTTCATGCTTTAGAGCTGTGGTCCCCAACATTTTTGGCACCAGGGACTGATTTTGTGGAAGACGATTTTTCCACAGACCATGGGAGCAGGCATGGTTTCGGGACTAGATTCTCATAGGGAGCACACAACCTAGACCCTCACATTGGCAGCTCACAGTAGGGTTCCCCCCCCTGAGAGAGAACAGGAGAGTGCAGCAGAGTCACTGAATCCAAAGCTGCAGCTCATCTGACAGGAAGTGGAGCTCAGATGGTAATGCCAGCGATGGGAGGGGCTGTAACCCAGCAGCCTGGGAACCTAAGGCAGGAGGATCATAAGTTCAAGCCTAGCCTGGACTACTTTGCAACTTGGTGAGACCCTGTCTCAAAAGTAAATAAGAAAGAAAGAAGGGAAGGAAGGAAGAGAGAGAGAGAGAAAAAAGAAAGAGGACTGGGGATGCATCTCATTGGGGAGGGTCTGGGTTCCACTCCCAGGACACACACACACACACACACACACACACACACACACACACAAAAGTCCTACCTTCCCGGGATAAAATATAAAGGTTCAAATTATTTAAGATTAAGGATTAAATAAAATGGTATATTTCCATCCCAGGCACAAAGGAACAGAGTTAAAAGTTAGGGTTAGGGTTTGGTTTAGTCCCCATTTCAACTTCCTGTCTACAGAGACTGTGAAAGACATCAAAGTCAGTCCCTGTTCGTGCCACTTTTCTACTCTGTCAGGAAAGGAGCGGATCCCAGGTAGGGCTGCTATATCAGCCTGATCTCAGGGGTCAAAAGACACAGGGAGCAGAGCGAGCCAGAGCTGGAGACAAGCAGCACCTGGTGAGCAAGATATAACGACTGTCATCATAAGCTTCTGAGGTGTTGGAATTATTTGCTATAAAAGACTACAACTTCGTACAGGTTCATCTCAGCAAAACATAGCTTGCAACCTTATATGCACGCCATTTTTTTCCCATTGTCATTTCCAGATTGGCAAATTAAATGGCTCTTTTCCCATCTTCATGTGCCTAAATCCAGTGTTCAATTCAGAAACCATCTCTTTCCTAATGGCTCACTGGAAATCATTTCGCCAAGTTTAACCCAAGCATTTTGGTTATGTCTGCTTTGTAGTTCATTGCTTTTTATCTGCACTTTATGATTTTTTTTACATGCTTATAGTAGTATGTATGGTTTATTTCCCAACATCTACTCCCTCAAAAATGGTTACTCTATGCCAAATGTTGTAATACCAACTTTTTATTAGTGATAGTTTGAACAATGGTCTAAGAATCAATGAACAAATAAGGAAAAGCTCTGGAGGATTTCTAGGAAAAGTTTCTCTGCTTGCAAAAATTGAAATAGAAGGACCAAGACAGAGATGATTCTTCCTTCCTTCTTTCTACATTGTGAATGATGTGAAGTTTAAACAAACCCAAGGGAGGAGCGCTGAACATAAACAACCAGTAAGACTGTCCTGCCCCGAAGGAAATCCTCCACAACACCCACAGAGTGCTTTGTCCAGGAAAAACTCAAGTAACTTATCCCATGAAAAAGTACAAAGAGGGCTTTTCAGGTTATTATTCAAATTTGGGATATATAAGATCTTTAAGCAAAGCATAAGAAGACAATGGTTGATTATTGGAACCAGGAAAGTTAGTGGGAAAATGGAATCAAAGCCCTCGTGTACACTTTTTTAAAAACCAAGCAAGCAAACAAACCTTTAAAGGAAACAAGTACCACTGTCAGGGAAAAAAAAAACAGAGAAAGAACTTTCTAGAACCAAAATTGTCTAAATCTGGTTTTTGAAACTGTGTTTCTAAATCTGATTTTGAAACTTTGTAAACTATGTTAAAGCCTACATAGGTTTTCACCTGTACAGGAAATCTAGGCTTAATTCTGTCATCAGATTTCAGTGAGTGTGGCCATGCCAAATAAGGATGAAAACCAAAATTCCTGACCAAAGGCCACACGTTAAAAAATAGTAATTTAATATATGAAATAAAATTGACAGATGTTCTTGGTACTCATATAGCATCCACATTTGGAAGTTTTATATCAAGTCCTTGGAAGATCATAGTATTACATTTCATCAGCCCAGGTTAAAGCCATCATTTTCCTCCTGTTTCTGAGTATTGAACAGAGGTCTGATTACTGTTGTCAATCTGCATTTTGACCATTTCTGAATTGGACAAAATAGTAGGTGACACTTCTTTGGGACCTATTAGGTCTGTGAGTTTGTGATCCTGAAGCACCAATATAGAAAATAGTGTTTGGGGTTGTTTTAATGCCTCTGAATTGTTCAGCTTCTCCTCATAGAATATTTACAATTTCCAGTACTTTAATAAAATGAGTGAAGTTTTGCAGAGTTTTGATTTGTTCTCAAGATGTTGGTCATCACTCTGAGGAAAGAGGATTTGAAGTTTCAAAGCTTGGAAGAAAAATGATTATTACAAAACCCATCCCATGGTTATTAATTCCTGGCCTCCTTCCCTCTGAAAAACTCAGTTTTCTCTTGATTGATGATCTGCTTTTTTCCCACTATAAATCCTAAATGCAGAGGAGAATTAACAGAACCAGGAAGAATATGATTACAGTACAGTGCTAGTAAATAGAAGTTCTCATGTAAGTAACCAATATACTTGTCGGCAGGAAAACCTGTTCTGCAACTATTTTTTTTCTTTTGCACCTTAAAAAAATTCCATTGTTCAACTGAAATGGCATGTCCAGTATGACAGACCACTGAGGAATTGACATTCAATTGCAAAAGGGTAGTTATTCATCTGCTCATGGACACAATAAATGATTCTTAGCTATCGATGTGCTTGCTCTGTAAAAGGAGTGCACTCTCAAGCTGGTTGAGTTGGTGTAGGATTAAGAAATTTTGTGTAACATTTCTGACTTTATAGTCAGAAATAGTCACTATCAAGGAAGTGGAAATAAAAATCATTTTTATTCCATGACTCAGTTTACAGCTTTTGAAATGAATACACAGAGTCATGTTATTTAGCAAGAAAAAAGAGCAAAATCCTGTCTTCTGTGGAGTAGGTAGAAATGACATCACTGTGGTGGGTGAGGTGACCAGACATGGAAGGACAGGGACTGCATGTTCTCACTCATTTGTGAGCATTCAAGTCCATCTCGCTGAAGAATGAAGTAGAATGGTGATCAGGGCCCATCCGGAGGGCTGGAATCAGGAGTAAAGCAGAGGGAGGTGGTGGTCAATCAGATAGCAACTGCTGAAACGCAACTGGATGGGGGAAATTTGTTCAGGTTTTCTATAACACAGTAGGGTGACGGTTGGTTACGATGATCTCTGAAGTACTTGAAAATAACTAGAGGAGCATGAGGACTCCCTACCCATGAAGATGATCAATATTTGAGAAGATGCTTCTTGTCCTGATGTGATCTTTGCACATGGTGTACGTGTATTGAGTTATCATACTGTACTCCATAAAGGTGTACAAATATTGACTCAATCATAAAGAAGAAGAGAGTGAACACATGATATTATGACAGTCTCAGCACAGTGCAGGGAAAAGGAGGCCACTTGTTCTCTGCTTACTTTCTTTCTCAGAAAACACTAACTATTGACTCACTCAGGACTCATTTTGCAAAACCTGTATTCTTGGTATACAGTCGTTGAATCACATTTTTTATAAAAGCAGAAATGTGCATTTTAGGATGGAATTTTGCCTTTAACAAATACATTGGAAGTAAGTGGCTTTGGGTTTTCTGGGAGTAATGTTGATCAACAATCTAAAGAGCAACTTCTTATATGGGAAAAGGGCTAAAATACTGGAGAGCAGGGAAACTGGGCTCTCAGCAGGACCAAGGCTAACAGTTAATGATATCATTGGGAAGGCAAACAGATTGTGTTCTTTACCTTTTTCCTTTTTCTTGTCTTATCTGCTAAAAGATATTATGTCATTTTATGTGCAACTGATAATATTTTAATCTTTTATGACAAAAGGTGAATCTCTTACCAGTTAAATCCAAGTTGCCTGAATTATAATTTGTTGCAGTCAGTTGATTTATTTAACTAAGTAGTATTATTGCTATTCAGGTAGTTGACTCTAGAGATTTAAAAAGACAGTATTTCAAGATTTCCTTTGGAACTTCTATTTCTCTTCATTCACTTTGTGTAAAATAATTTTAGGGAGTAAGAAACTACAAATAGACATGGGATGTGAGGTGGCCGTCATAACACTACTTCGAGATTGTGGCTGTAGGTGGTAAAATTGACCCACAGCTCCACTACTGCATGTGGAAATTCACCTCCACATCAGTACCAAGGCTCTGCCCCAAGAGGCAGCCCACATCCCAAAGCCCAGAGCCCTGCTACCCCTATGTTTCCCCTAGTCAACGACCAAGTATGGCAGGGATATAGAGGAGGTATTTCCTGGAAGACAGACGGGGGCTCCTCTAGTGGGTATCATCTCAATGACTCTCCATGGCTTTACTATGACTCTTAGAGCCGGGGATTTAGCTCAGTGGTTCCGCCGCCTGCCTCGCAAGCGCAAGGACCCGAGTTTGATCCCCGGTATAAAAAAAAAAAGACTCTTAGAGCAGGGCTGCAACCTAAGATGATCCCACCCACCAGCCCCTCAAAGGCTCAGTGACTTTCCCAACCCCATCTTATCTGCGCATCTTTCTCCCCAGGGTATTTCCTCTAAAAGGTTTCTTGTATGGCACGACTATTTTCATCTTGATGTCTCCTTCTTGGAGGGTCCAGACTAACATATGTAGGGAAAGAAAAATAGCCATTTGTCCTCTCCCAGAGAGTTCTTACAGGAGTTTACAAGGCCCATGGTTGGCCCTCGGGTCCCAAGTGCGGAGCTCTGAGTATTGTAGTAACCTTACTCATAAGAGTTTAAACCCTCTTGTTCCTTTTTCCAGAGAAATGGTTCCATGCCCTTCAGCAACTAGTGGTACTTTCCTGGTACCCTTTCCTCTGGACAGCAATGTAAAAATGACCCTAGTTTTTACCTTAATTTTCTTATTTAGGGTACTTTTCTTTGGTTGGCAGAAAATGATCTCATTCATTGTTTGCTAATTTTCAAATTTAATCTTCATTATCTTGAAAGTCCATGTTTCTCCCAGTTTATTGCCCTCTTTCTTTTTCTCTTCACATTCATAATTCTTGAGAGGGTTAGTTATGTATCTCAACTGCATTTATTTCCTCACCTCCACTTCTTTTTCCAGATGCTCTAATGATTTTCTACCTTTATCATCTCCTGAAGCAGCTCTGTCAGAGATCCCCTGTGACTCTTATTGCTTGTACTAGTCTGCCACAGCTGCTATAACAAACTACCACAGGACAAGTGGCTTGAACAACAGGAAGGTTTTTTTCTCATCAATTTAGAGGCCAGAAATCCAAGATTGAAGTGTAGACAGAGTTGATTTCTCCAGAGGCTACTTAATCTCCTTGGCTGTGTCCTCACACAGTTTCCCTCTGAGTTTCTCCTTTTTTTATATGGACAACAGTCATGTTGGATTCGAGGCCAATCTTACACTCTTGTTCAATTTTATTGACCTTATTAAAGGTCTCCATTTCCAAATACAGAGACAGTGGAGGTTAGTAGTTCAATGTGGAGATTTTGGAGACAAGGATTCTGCTCATATCATGTCACAATAATTGTTTTCTTTGCCTATCTTACCTAACCCTAGAGGATAATTGAAAGGTATTATCTACAGTTCCCTTTCTGAAAGCCTCTGCTCTTTGTTTCTGTATCTCCCACATGCTCCTGGTTTGTCTTTTATTCCTCTGACCACACCTTTTTCAAATTCATCTTTCACTCTCTAACAATTAAATATTGGCCTTCCTTACAGCTTTGACCTTGAGTCTGCCCTTTCTCATTTTCTTTCTAGGTGATCCTGTCCATGTGGCTTCAATCTACTAACGCAAAGAAAATTTAGCTTCTTTTTTTTTTCCTTTAGACCAGAAATATTGATCTGGCCTTGCCATGTATTTGTCTTTGCCTGGAGTATAACTGACACTGGGAAAAAACAGGGTGCTTTCTCCTCCTTCTGTTAAGAATGGTCATTATATTGCAACATATTTGCCCTACAAAATCACCTCTCATTCCCTTGCACCAACACACATAGAGGAAATTCCCAGGGTAGCTCAGATGAACTTGTGTGGCCTCTAGAGCTTACTCACACTTTCTAGCTGCTCTTGACATCAAGGTGGCAGGAAAGAGGGGAAATTCCAAGGTGCACAGTGCATGAAAACAGCTTTGAAAGGTGGAGTGATAACTATCTACGTTGCAGCTATTCTGTGGCTCTGTCAGCCTGTGATTAAAGACTGATGCTACTGCTTCACACTGCCAGCAGAGGACAGGGAACTTTTTACTCTGAGCTGAGTTATTTCTTTTGCTAGGCTACTGTGAACAGTTGCAAAATATTCTGAGTCTTGAGATTTTAGATGTAATTATACAATTCCTGAGATAATACATTACTAATGATTACTAATTAGAAATGAATGAATGTAATAATTCACAAAGAACATGTACTTTGAGTGTTGTCTAGACTAGATGGCAACCACCATGCCTACGCAAGGGGAAGAGACAAGGGTAACACAAGAGGGGAAGGCCCCGGAGACTCCAGCCCCATTCATTATAATCAGAATCCCTCCCTGTGCATTGTGAATCCATCCCCAGCTGTGCCAAACTCAGAACAGACTCTGCCCAAGCTAAACCTAACTTCCTTTTTGCCTTAGATGTGCAAGTTTGGTCATTCAAGTATTTTTCACCAGAAACTATTTTATTACATGCATTCCTTGGTGTCCTAAGGAAAATTAGCTTAAGTGATAGTTGTATCAAAACCTCCAACCGACTTTTGCTCAAGGGCACCTAATTTATCAGATGTCATATAAGTGAACATAGCCATACTTAAATAGTCATACTCTTTCAAAGGCTCTAGCTCAGAAAAATTCTAGCAGATATTGGTTAACTATTCCTTGGAGGTTTTTTTTTTTCTTTTTGCCTAACATGTTTAATTTTATTTTAAAACAGTAAAACCCACAAAACTTAAAAATATCCCTTTCTTTAGATAATGGGCCATCATCCACCTGATCCTAAGGTCTAGGATAGGGATAAATGGAATGTGAATGCATAGGCCCAAATCAATGCAAAGAGAAAACCCCTGACCACTGAGAATAATGCAGACATAGATGTCTTAAGGAACTTTTCTTTGAAAAGAAACAATTCCAGCCTATAGATAGTGAAGTGGATTCCAGAATAGAGGTTACCTGTGCTGGAATGAGTTGTCCCCCCTGTTCCCAGCCCCTTTCCTGTGACAGCTTTTGCATGTTTCCTGTGTATGGAACTTTTGCAGAGTTCTAAAGGCCTTCGATGAAGCGGAGCTTTCCAGGCAGGAGGAAAGGAGAGGGAGAAGAAGAATGAGGCCTTGATTTCAGCTGAACTCACCCAGATGGGAAGGGGGGGCAGGTGACAATTTTGACCTTAGAAAGCAGTATCACAGAAAGAAAAATCAACCTGAGCACAACTCACATTTCTTCTTGGATGGCTAAATAAATGTCACATTACTTTTCAATATTTTTAAATGGCAGGTATTTGGGTGGGAGTGGTGAAGGAAGAAAAGGGAAAAAGGTTAGCTACCATGCATAAGACAACCCACTCGTACAGCCTATGGCCAACTTTTACAGCGGGATTTTTACAAACTCCTTGAAGAGCCGAGTGAGGGACGGGTTTATGAGGTTGCCGTGGCAGTGCCGCAGTTTTTGACAAAATATTGTGACGCCGTGGCAGATGTACTGTGGGGAGGTAGGCACAGCGGGCAGGACAAGTAGGAAGGAATTTAAGGCCCTCACTAAATATTTCAGGGAAGCGTGCCTCCCCGATCTGTCACTGGATTTAATTAGCTGTAGAGTGAAAGGTGAAGGGCTAACCCAAGGTCACCGTGGGGGAAGATGAAGCCTGTGACATACACAGCTATTTGATATTTGCTGAATCCCACATTATCCTCAATTAGAGTAGTGGATTAGCCCAGCAGGGGAAGGAGGAGGCACGCACAAGGTTTCTTTAAGTCAGTTTGATGTGAAGGTGTTCAATTATTTAATTTGCATGTGTGTTCCTTTAAGATTCTTTCTGTCAATGCAGAATTTTCTTCAGAAGTGTTGGAGGTGACTGCTAAGTGAGTAAGGAGCATTCTCCAAATTTCAAACTATCAGTTTGGTTGAACTCGATTACAAACAATTGGATTTTCTTTAACAGTGTTAGTTGCCTGTATTTGCCTGTGTGTAGTACTTCAAGTGGGTATTTCTCTCCTGTTCACAGGGATGAAAAAAAGCTGCTAGGCTGGCAATTTTTTTCTGCTACAAAATCCAGAGCAAATTTGTTCATTGGAGGAGAATGGAATCTACAGTTCTCTCTAGAAGGGAAGGTGTGTACAGCAGATTGAACAGGTCCATCCCTCACTCACTGATTCAGCAAATATTCCTTGGGCATCTCGTATGGGCCAACCACTGTTTTTTGTTTTTTGGAGTTTTTTTGCTTAAATTCTTTTATTGGTACATTTTAGGTATACAATACGTTTACATTTATCTTTGGGTGCTTGTACCTGTACATAATGTATCTTGGTTCTTATTTTTTCCCCATTACCTGTGCGCCCTTCACCGCTCCACCCTTCCCTATTTACATAGACTTCTTTTCCATTTTTTTTCTTTTCTCATAATTTTTCCTTTCCATTCTTTCCTTTCCCCATCTCCTACCACCACCCCTACACCTTTGGACCTTTTCCTATTTCAAGGTATCAATTATTAGTTATTAATCCTTTTAATCCTTATTTACACTCTTAGTTTCTAACACTAGAGAAACTATTCGGTATTTACACATGTGTGTTTTATTTATGTCACTTAAGAGTATGGCCTCAATATGCATCCATTTAGCTATAAATAACTCTAGTTTCTTGTTCTTTATGGCTGAGTAGTACTCCATTTTATAAAAAATCCACATCTTCTTTATCCAGTTTCTAGTTGATGGGCACTTGGGCTGTTTCCAAGCTTTAGCTATTACAAACTGTGCGGCTATAAACATGGGTGCACATATATCGCTGTGGTATGACTCTTTTTAATTCTTTGGGGAAGATCCCCAGCAGGGGCATAGCTGGGTCAAATGGGACCTCTAGCCCTAGTTCTTTGAGGTATCTCCATACTGATTTCCACAGTGGTTGCACCAGTCTGCACTCCCACCAACAATGGAGAAGGGTTCCTTTCTCTCTACACGCCCGCCAGCATTTGTTATTGGTTGATTTCTTGAGAGCAGCCATTCTTTCTGGGGTGAGGTGTAATCTCAGTGTTGTTTTCATCTGCATCTCTCGAATGACCAGTGATGTTGAACATTTTTTCCTATGTTTATTTGCTGCTTTTACTTCTTTGTCTGAGAAACGACTGCTCATTTCAGACGCCCATTTTTGAATTGGGTCTTTGAATTTGTGGGGGGGTCTGGTTTTTTAAAATTCTTTATATATTCTAGATAGTAGCCCTTTGTCTGAGTTACAGCTGCTAAAATTTTTTTCCCATATTGTAGGTTGTCTGTTAGCTCTGTTGGTGGTTTCTCTTGCAGTGCAGAAGCTTTTTAATAAGATGAGATCCCAGTTGTTGATTCTTTGTGCTAGTTCACATGTGACTGAGGTTTTGTTCATAAAGTCTTTTCCTATGCCAATATCTTCAAGGGTTCTACCTAATTTATCTTCCAGCAAGTTTAGTGTTTCTGTCTTAATATTTAGCTCTTTAATCCACTTCGATCTTAGTATAGTGCGCAGTGATAGGTATGGGTCTAGTTTTAATCTCTGGCAGGTTGAAATCCAGTTTTTCCAACACCATTTATTAAATAGGCTATCTTTCCTCCAGTGAGGGTGGGGGCCAACCATTGTTGAAGGCACTGTGTTCCGGTGATAAATGGGACGGAGCATGATAAGTTAAAACATAGAACAAGGGCATTCTTCAGGGCAATTTCCCAGGTGGGCAGAAGGTATTCTTAGTCTACTAACCAGAAAAATGACTAAATGCTTAGTCACCTCTGCAATGAACCCAGGTTACAGAGCTGCTAACTGATCCACCAAAGATAATCAGCTCTTGTAGTATGTTCAGACAGATGGAATAACCCTGATTTCTATTCTCTGTTTTAACCACCAGATAGGTTCTCTGTTGTATTTCTCATAGAATTTCCTCATACTTTTATAAAATATCTTAGGCATATTTTGACTTTTTTCATTCTCTAGGATTGGAACTAAGAGTACAACTTCACATTCACACTAAAAAGTGAGTGCTTTGTTTTGGTGTGAGGGGTGTGTGTAAGCAAACAGCTCCTATTCACCACTAATGTGGAAAGAGAGAAAGGAAAATCAGCTAATCTTAGCAAAGTCACAGAATAGTAAACTCACAGTTTCCTGAGTGATGTCAAGGTGAAAAGATTACACAAATGAGTTAAGATCATGTGGAGTTTGTCTTTCTGTGTCAAGATCATTACTTTGAACATAATGTCCTGAGGTCTGTCCATGTTGCCATGAATTATAGGATTTCCCTCTTTTTGCGGGGGAAGACACTTCCACCATTTATATATCTCATTTCCCTTATCCATTCATCCACTACTGCACATTTAGGACAATTCCATATATTGTCTGTTGTGAGTAGTGTTGTGGTAAGGGTAGAAAGAAGGAGAGATGTGGAAAGATTGGCCAACAGGCACAAAGCTACTATACTGTAGGGTGACCGTAGTTGACAATATTTTACTCTGTATTTCAAAATAGCTAGAGAAAGAACTTTGAATGTTTTCACCACAAAGAAGTAAGAAATATTTGACGTGATGGATATGTTAAATAAACTGATTTTGTCATTAAACTATATATATATATATCAAAGTGTCACACTGCAATTCATAAATATGCAAGATTATTATGTCAATTGAAAATAATAACACATAAAAGAGGAAAGGAAAGCGTGAGCCATCATGTCAGCACTTTCTCACATTAGGCGCAGGATCCACCCAAGCCAAAGTAGATCCCTGCCTTAGCCAAGGAACGCCACCTTCACTGGAAGGAACTGGAAAATCCTCACAGCACAGGTATCTGCAGATCTTAAAGGAGCAGAGAGGGAGAGTCTCAGGTTAAGCAAAAGGCTTAATATTAGAGCCTTCACCAGCTGCCCAAGGACTGACCTTGGGGCTTAAAGGCCCGACAGCTATGCAGGAACATCCGCAATTATGGAAACAAGACACTGCAGTATCTTTACCCCTAACCCAACAGCTCAGGCAATTCCTCCATTTAAAATATGTTTGTTGAATGCAGTTCTGCAATCAGGACTGTACTGTGTGCTAAGGATACGGACAGGACAGACTCTCCCCGTGCAGGTCAGTAGAATCAGGGATATAGGAATGCAAGTTAGTAAACTGATGTTTTAGTTGCATGGAGTTGAGAGAACCTTTCCCTGGTCCCACTGCACATCCTGGAATGACAGGATGAAGACATCTACACTTCATAGAGGTCTGGTATGGCTGACACAAAGAACAAAGTGCCTTGGAGAATGCCAGCCCAGGAGCATGTGTGTGGCACAAGGTCACAAAGGGATTGGAAGGGCTGCTCTGAGCCTTCTTTGTACTTGGAGCATCTGTGTCACTCTTAACAGCAACCACTCAGAGCTATTAAATGACTCCAGCCAAACTGGCTGTGGTGTTTGCATTCTACCTCCTTCTTAGCTTGAAGCCAAACACTCTTTGGGAACCATACTGTTCTGCAAGTTACAAGAACAGAACCCTATAATATACATATGTGTCTGTGTCAGAAAGAGACACTTGCAAGAACAAGACCAGAGGACCTTGTGCTCATGCTTCAGCAACACATTTTCATGGATTCTTAGTTGGTTCCTTCATAAATGTCCAGATGACTCTGATACTAATTACTCTCATTGACTCATGGATTTCATTCAAGGGGTAGATTCACTTAATTTAAACTAGTTTGAAGGAAAATAGCATCAAAGCTTTTGTGCCTAAAACACAATGACTGTCACCATTAAATGCTACTTAAAACTAGCTTTGAAAATCAGTTGCTTGCTCTTAGAAAGAAAGGATACAGGGCGCTGATTCAGAGTGTTCTTGTTGCAGAGATAGGAGAAGTTATAGACACAATAGTTAAAGGGTTTCCCTGACCCTCAGGGAGCCAGACCAATATCAGAAAATCCTTCCTTGTCCCCTGTTAGTGGTAAAAACATTTCCATAAACATAACTCCCTTCTTATCAAGTCAAGTAAGGTGATTATTTGAATATGCGTAGTGCCTTTTTAAATGACAGATGCATATTCCACATGACAGATGAGCAATTTAAGAAAAGCTGAAACTCCACAGCCTTTAAGACCCGGTTGGAAGTCAAACACGTCCAGGTTCCTAGTAAGATCTGCTAGAGTTATCATCACTTCGACATCTCGTGAGCTAAATTCTCAGTGATTCTTCCAGTAACTGTTTATTGAGTACTTTCTAAAAACAAGAGCTGTCATAAGACATCCTGAAAGGGATGCACTTCTTATTTAAGATGTGCTGTATAGTGATTAAATCTCATTCTCAGAAGAAGGATATAAGGAGTGCTTGACTGAGTTTATGGGTAAAGCATTTCGGTCTGTGGCTTGGTCCCTTATCTGCCAATGCCTCTCTAGGGAGGAACAGTGCCAAGTCAAAGCCAACTGAATTGCTATAGATTGATATATATATATATATATATATATATATATATATATATATTTTTTTTTTTTTTTTTTTGGAAAAGGGGAGAGGGCACTCATGCAACCGAAATTTTCAGTCCTAATCAAGTGACAAACAAAATAAATAATAAAGGACATCTGAGACAGTTCCGAAAGGACATTTTTTGCTGACTTTTGAAAGAACCACTATTGCAGCAGCTCGAGTTCCCACTTGGATATGAGTGCCTGTTGTTGTTCCTTGTGTTGTTGTTGATACCAGTCTTAGGCTGGAACCCATTGATGTTTTCAATGACAAATGTTGAGTGGCTTTAATGTTCTAAGCTGTGGGCAGCTGGACCTACCTAAAAGAGGCCACAACGCAGAAAACATGTGCATGCATATGCACCCATACCAACAGGCTTATCGGGCTTTGCAGGCCAGGCTTCTTCCCATTGCATGATGGAGAGGAAATTTTAGGGAAAAATAGATGCTCAGCGCTCCTTGGCAATAGGAAAGCCAGTGGTCTTAAGGTAGCAGCCAGTGAATCTGATAAATAATCAGATGTAATCAGGACAGAGTCAATGCACCTGTGATGGTCAAGAATAGCCATGAGGGAGTTGGGAGCTTTGGCAGAGTCCCCAGTGCCCTGATTGGGATTTTGAGGTTACAATGCACTGTAGGAGCTATGGGAATTTTCTGAAATGTGGGTCAGTTTCATTATTTAATAGAGTTAATGAAAATGCCCGAAGACAGAAACCATCATTATTCTTGTGCTGTTGGCATCCTTGGACCTGCCTAACCATGGAAAGTCCTCCCAAGAACCAACTTGCAAGGGAGAAGGGCTCATGAGAAGAAAACACCCTTCAGCATGAGCATGTCTCTGTCATCTGCTGTGGCTCTGGAGGGAATGGTCACCTGAGACACCTCCAAATCCAAGGGCACCTAGGAAGATGTGACGAGAAGGATTCCGTGTTGGAACTCTGATGGGCAAGTTATTTCCAGCAGGGTCCCAGCTGCTGCTAGAATGCCCTTCTTAAAATAACCAGCAGTTGGGTGACCTGCCCTTGGGGAGCACTGCAGAGCACGTATAGGACACATGGCCGCTTTCTTTTTCCTCTGGCTTTCCCAGTCCTACATGGCTCTCCTGGTAAGGTCGCTTGACTTCTGGAATTCACATAATGAAGAAAATGAAACTACTAGTGCATTGCTTTTCACATAGGTATTTAACAAATGTCTGGTTATTGATTGGGTAAAAACTCGTCTGTGTGTGTGTGTGTGTGTGTGTGTGTGTGTGTGTGTGTGTGTGTTCTTGGGGATTATAGGTTTGAAACCATCTGTTTGATTCATCTCAATACGATCATCCATTTATCTTGTTCCGCTTGCTGTTGCTTATTGACATTTTTCCTATAATGTCTGCACCCTAGGCACTTTCTGCTTCATTTTCTTAAAAATTTGCAAAACTTGGCCATATTTCCTCTCTCTCGAACGGGGAATGAAAATTCATTTTCAAAAAGTCATTTTAATTAAAATGTATGCCCTTTCACACACACAAAAGAGCAGCACTTCCCATCCTGGGCTTTAACTGCTCCCTGAGAAGAGAAGAAAGTGGGCCCCAAGCTCTGGGCCACTGCGCGTCACCCTGCCCGCCAGCCTCTCCAGGGCTGAGAAACATGAAGGGGGTTTGGCCCGGGCCCCGACTGCACGGAGGGCATCACTAACTTGGCACAGAGGCCTGTGTCTGGCCTTGATGGTTCTGCTGATGGTTCTAGGATTTGTTCCATAGCCCTGACATTCAAATCCCGAGAGATGTATGAAAGCACAAAAATAATGGGTGGCAAGGAAACAATCCTGTAACTGATTCTTTAGCAACCTTGCTTTGTATCAAACCTGCATGTGTTTGGTCAAAACAGAGACAAAGGCCAGGTGCAGTGGCTCACACCTGTAATCCCAGCACTCTGGGAGGCTGAGGCTGGGAATCTCAAGTTCAAGCCCAACTTGGACAATTTAGCAAATTAGCAAGGCCTTATCTCAAAAGTAAAACTAGGCTGGGGATGTAGCTTAGTGAGAAGACCTGGGTTCAACCTCTAGTACCACAAAATAAAATAAAATGACTAAAAGTGAAAACAGAGACAGTGTTAGGCTTCTAAAAAAATGGAATTTCGAGAAACCAAGACCAGAGTCCCCCAGTAGGAGACACACTGAGAAGGCACGGGCTGAGAGATCCGTGGGGGTCAAGTTAAGGAAGAGAAAGGGACTCCTCTTTCCACTCCAGAGGTGAGGAAGCAGAGCAGCCTCCTCGGGGAGGGCACTGAAAGAGGAAAGGCGAGGCCCAGCGTAGATGGAGTGGGAAGGACAGTGAGACCCACAGCCCGCAGGCCAGGAAATCAGATTTGTGCTCCTGGTCAGCTTCCCACCAGCTGTGAGTTCTTGCCCAAGTATTTTATCCTATCAGAGTTTCAATTCCCTCATCAGTGCAGTTTGGGGCTCAGATCAAATGACTTCTAAAGTGCCTTTTGTTTTTTCAAATAGTTATATGCCTGAGAGAAGTTGTCATTTGGATTTGGCTGTATTGGGCTCATGCTTTGTAAAGCTTGATAAGGACATTCTGCATGAGGAAGGGCATTCCTGGCATGTGGAGTTACTAATTCTGCTAATGGTGTCACCCACTCCCCTCAATGGAAACAGGGCCTCCCTAATGAAATTAACAAACTTTGCTCTTGTAAGAGGCTTGAACCATTCTCCTTCCCTAAAGATTTTTTTTAAAGAGAGGACATTCATTCTTTCTTTCTCTGCTCAAGCTGGCCCAAGTCCCTTTTCCCGCTCCTATAGTTACCAGTTTTTTCTTATTTCACATTGTACATTATACATATTTACACTCTCGGTGTTTTTTGTTTTGTTTTTTATCTTTAGGTTTGGAATATAATTTCTCAGCTAGGTTAACTTAGTAGAAAAACACGTTGACATAATAGTTTAAAATTGACAAAGACCCTAAAATCAATTTCTTCTGCCTTTTTCTATTCCCCCTCCAGAGGAAACTGAAACTCAGAAAAGTTGAGAGAATTCCTCCAAGAAACACAGCTGGTTAAAGACAGAATGGAGGTTTGATCTAGCACAGCTGACTTCCAAGTCAGTGCTTTGTCTCCTTTCCCAATTAGTTTTTCTAAATAGAGATGGCTATTTATAGGTATGAAGCATCATTCCCCTGAGTGGTGGCATCAAAACCTACACCGCGGCCCCAGCATCTCCAAGCAACCCGTCCCAGGACTTTCCTTCTTTCTGGAAGCTTCCTCCAGCATTGGAGGCTGCCCTGTCCAGCAGCACATGGTTTGGGCTGCCTCTTTGGGATATCTGTTTCCCAGGCAATGATCAGGCTCAGATCCCACTCCTCTTCTTCTCAGTTGTACTTCCTGTTTGGGCACATTGCAGGGCAGAGCCAAGGCTCAATGAATAGACACTGAATCCAACAATCAAAAGGTGGAAGAACATAGCAATGAACAAATGTACAGGAGCCTAAGATCTCTCAGGGCCATTAAAGTCACTCGGGAGGGTGAAGATACTGTCCCATGTTGAGTGGAAAAACACCTGGGAGAGAATGAGAAGTGAAACCATTATCATAGAGTTCAGACTGCCTTGGAGTCCTGAGGTGAGAAAGCTTTGAAGGGTCACAGGAATGAGAGTCCGGTAGGAGAAGGGCAGGGGATGCTCCTATGTCTGTGCTTGGTGGAGCACAGTGGAGAAAAGTATTTCTCACTGGGAAGCTGCAGGAAGTGGTACCCAAAAGAATACAGCACCCCATTACTTCTCACCATGCCTAGGGCTGACCCTGCGTGTACTCATTCCCCTGCCCAGAACTGGTGTCTTCACTGCTGATTACAATCATGCAAATGCAAAACATTTGGCTGGGCATGCTTTCCAACTGTGTATAATTACAATTTTGTAGAGAATTGTCATGTCTTTTACTTTATTTAATTTCTCTGCATCTTTGAGAGATTCAGGGCAGATTGTATTATCACCATTACCATTGAGAAAACCAAGGCACTGAGCTGGTGTTCAGCCTTACAACCTTATGCTGTGATCGCTGTGTCAAATTCCACTTTTCTTCCCTTTGGTAAGACTAATACTAAATTTTTTTTAAATGTTCTCTTTACTCTAGGTAAATATTTTATGTACATAGTCTCCATTTTTCAATGAAGGAGAGCATAAACTGTAACAACCCTACAAACCTATCTTGCAATCTGAAATGTGGCTGCAGATATACATAAAACTGTCAATTTGACCAACCATGCCCCTCCTTAAATTCCTCTGAGAGGCTGAAGAGGAAAAAGGGCCCCGGATGAATTCTTAAAAGAATTCTGTGATGACATTATGGCCCCTTACAATGCCTACACATTTTATATTTTCTACCTGAAATGAAACATTAAACCTTTACCAAGGAGAAAGTAATATTGGAATAAGAATGTGAAATTTGTGGCTGCTGTTGGTGATACCTCTGCAAGTTATTCTGTTTTACTCTTCATCTGCACTGACCTACATGATTTGTGACAGATGTGTACAACTGCCATCATTTTGTATAAACAAGATATTTTAAATGGCAATTCCTGTGATGGCTTTATCACTATTGACTCCCTCCTTCCCCTCAAATCATGCAATGATAGATGGAAGAGATTATGAAAGGCTGGAAGATGGACAGAGTTTTTTTTCAAGATCAAAATCAGAACCCAACCTTTTAAGAAACAGTTCTGAATTTAATTTCCTCTCCTTTGTTCTTAGTTTTAATTTCACTCAAACTGCCTGAGTTTCCAATGTTCTTCTTTCCCATTCCGTGCTAATAATTTGCACTTCTGTCATCCCTTTCATCTGGGGAATCACAAGGCCATCTGAAGCTTGCTCTGATGAACTTCAGAGAGACGCTGTAAGAGGTAAGTCCTTTGATAACCCTCTTCTTTGCAGAATCTGCACGTTTTCAATAGCAGAAATCTCTTCTGGAGAAAGAGGCATAGGTGATTTTCAGGGGTAACTGCACTACCCTTGCAGATGGAGGTATTTTCAAGGAGTACAGGGTGGAGAATGCTCATAGGCAAGAATTCATAAAGTCTTATGTACCCTTCTAAGACAAAATGGTCCTAAGCCCTCTGCCCTGCATCAATAGTTCTGACTTGCACAGGATGTCTGCTTTGGGAGGTAAAAAATCCATGGTCATGTTTACTCAGGACAGAGTTGACTGGAATTGGAGGAGAACCAATGTCCTGGCCAATGTCACTAGGTTAGGGAGAGGTCTGCCACTTTATAGGTAGGTAGTTGGCCTCAAGTAGCCAATAAAAGTGTTTGACATCAAAATCATCTTATGTGATTATTTCACTTGGAAAGCTTAGGTGTAAGGTGAACTAAAAAAAATATTTTTTCTATTCACTTGAGCTGTAGTTCATTTCCTGAGGGAACCTGAGATACTTTCTTGGTAGAATCTAAAATACATCACAGACTCCAGGACCGGAGGTCTAAAACCCAAGTTAAGGATGAGATGCAGAATTACCCTTTTACCTCACATTTTCATGAACATATAAGAACAATTTTCATGTTACAGGTTTGTGATCTTTGTGTACATTGACCCTGCAGCCTCAAACAACTTGACTGATGGGACCAGGTCTACTGAGAGAAACCACCCAGGCATGAAGTCTTTTCATGGTTTGGGTTATGTGGGTGTAGACCTGGGGCAGCCTACTGGCTGACCCAAAGTGGCCCAGAGCTGTTCATAGATTAAAGCAAGTTTAAGGAACTAAATTACCACTATGAAGGTTGTCATATTCTGTCTTTTGAAAAAACTGAAATATTATTAAAAGGCAGTAGGATGAGTAATGTAAATATTTGTCTTTCCTCTTCAACATGGAGAAATACTGTTTGTACTATATTTCCTATAAAAAGAAACTGTATTGTGCTGGAGCCCTTCATCATTGAGTCTGGGGATTCCTGGTGTCTGTTCCCAGTTCTGAGCTATCCTTGTCAAAGACTCTGTTAAGGCCATGAAACACCTGATGAATGAGAAATAAGAATTGAGCCAGACATGGTGGTGCACACCTGTAATCCTAAAACTCTAGGAGGCTGAGGCAGGAGGTTTCCAAGTTTGACCGCAGCCTGGGCAATTTAGTGACTTAGCAAGACCCTGTCTTAAAATTTAAAAATATAAAAGGACTACAGATGTAGCTCGGTGCACAGATCCTGGGTTTAATCCCCTATACCACACCAAAAACAAGGAGAAGGAGGATGAAGAGGACGAAGAGGAAGAAGAAGAAGAGGAAAAAGAAGAAGGGGAAGAAGAGGAAGAGGAAGAAGAAGAGGAGGAGGAGAGGAAGAGGAATTGAAGATCCTACTTTCCACCTTTTACTCCTACTTTCAAATTACTGCCCCAATACCACATCACATACAGCAAGAACATCCTATGTTAACAATGAGGGTGAGAGCAGAGGGAAAGTAATATTGATGTTATATTCCTCCTGTCCCCCAAATGGATAATTCTTCATAATGGAGATCTAAGTGTCTTTTGTTTCAGTTTTTCAAAGGAGGTGAGATTTAAAGAAAGCCAGTGGCCAAGGTCTGTACTGCAGATTGCATATGGACATGCAGTTAGATCCACAGTGTTTCCTGGTCCCACAAGAATGTGCCCATGTCCCAGAGGGAAAAGGTTTCAAGATACAGGACCATTTGTGGATTACAGTAAAATGCCTGAGGCATTGAACTTATAAAGAGGAAAGCCCACAGTGTGGGGGATTTAAAGCCAGGATTGGTTTGGCCTCTGACAGCACAAGCTAGAGCACCTGTCAGAGTGATCGGTCATATCTCAAACCAGGAAGAGACAGATGGAGAAACAGGGGTCCCACATTCCCCTCTAAAGGCCCCCCCAAGAGCCCAAGAACCTCCCACTAGATGCCATCTCTTAAAGGTCCCCAGCTCCTCCCATTACTGTCACCCTGGGGACCAAGACTATATAAACCCAAACCGTCCTGAACTGTGAGGTTCTCCACGTCACACCCCTGTGCTCTGTCTTCTCATGGAGTTCTTTCTCCTCACAGCAGCCCTGGAAGCTAGGCTTGCTATTTAGTAGCTTTATCTCACTTGACAGCACTCGTCCCACAGTGAGGACAGGGCAGAGTGTGACACACGGGTCCTCCTATGAGTCCCCATCTGCTCATAGCTCAATGGCTACAATGCAGAGCATGCCGGACACAGGGCTAGGCGACCTCTCTTAGAGCCCCTGCTGCATTGTCTGTTGGAGCTCTTTTTTTTTTTTTTTTTTTTTTTTGATACCGGGAATCAAACTCAGGACCTTGCCCTTGCAAGGCAGGAGCCGGAACCACTGAGCTAAATCCCCAGCCCTAGTAGAGCTCTTTTCTGTTTTTATTTTGTTAGACACAGTTTTCCCTCTTTCCAGAGAACAATTATAAAGGGGGTCTTTCTGGAATTCACCTGAAAGAGGGTAGACCACAAAACACTGTTTAAAATTTAAAGATTAGCAAGAAGAACAACTTGGAGTTTTTGAGCTGACACTTGCTTTTAGGGTTAGTGCTGAGCTAGGTAAGGCAGAGCAACAGGAAACTTCCGCGATCAGTGACCAGCGTGTGGGCACAGCTACGGCTTCTTACGAAGACCCGCCCGGTGGTCAGCGCAGTCCCTGAGAGGGAGGAAGCTGTGGACTCCGCAGGCTAAAGTACATAGCTGAAGTTCCCTTAGCCCCCGGGGTCTACCTATTCTCATATAAGGACATCTCCACAGCATCAACCAACCAACCAACCACGTACTTTCATGTTAGGTTCTCACAGCGTCTCAGCTCCTGCAGCGCGGGAGCAGAATATTCGAAAGCCTTTACTTTGGTCCTGGTGTCTGACTTCCTACCAAAGGAAAAACATAATGTGAATGTTGGCCAAAAGTCAAAAGACATAGGTTGTTGCCCTGGCCCTGTTCCTAACTAAGCAGGTGTGCAGTCTTACACAAGTCATGTAATCTCCCAGGACTTTGGTTTTCTCGCCTGCAAAATGACTATTAGGTAGATGCTGGAGTTTCTTCCGGACCTGAAATTCTGCTGGTGGGATCCAGTGTCTCCCTTGGATACATAAGTGGAAGGATTATATTCTACAGGCTTCGTGGCCAGAGGTAGGAAATACACAGTGTGCTTTTGAAACAAACCATAAAATTGGAACAAAAGCAAGGAATGTAAATGAGTGATGATAGACTCTAAGCACCAAGACCTCAGCTCTAAATCTCATTCAGTAAAAAATCAGAGCACCTGAGAAGTTCCAGGCTATTCCACCATTTGAATTCCTAGATGGTAAGGGAGGAGGTGATCCGTATTAGATTTAAAGAAATTTACTGGTAAAGTGAATTTGGTGGGAACTTTAAGAGAAAATAAATTCTTTGTACCTGAGTAAAGAAGGTGGGACCATCCTCCAAACTCTAGAAAGATCTGTTTAACCCACAAATTCCTGTATGTCATTTTCCTACTTGAAACTAATCATCACATCCCCACTGGATATAGATTTTAAACTCCAAAGAATTGCATAAAAAAAGATTCCTTGGTTTTATTCCTATCCTTATTCACTCACAAATAGCCCTCCAGTCAAAACAAACTTAGAAATGCCCATAGGTGCTGGCCAAAAGCCCTGACCTCAAACATCCACCTCCTTTCTTTACAGCAAGCTTGGGCCAATCTCTGCAGCCTTCCTGAGTTCCCACAGCACCCTGACCGTACCTCTAAAACACTACCCCGTTTTTGTTGAAAATGTGAATTGAAAGTTTTGTCTCTTCAACTTCAATATAAAGTGTCTCTATAAGTTCCGATCGATAATATCATGAATGCTGCCTCCAAGTGCTGTCCAACAGGAAATTAGGCTCATAAAACAATAGTGTGTCCTCGTCCTTATTCACTGGATCTGGCATCACACAACTTCTGGCTCTCCCTCAAAGTCAAAATGGCCATGAAAGGTAAACATTTTACATCAATTCAGGACCTCAAGGCAATCACAGCAACACTCCTAAAGAAGTTCACAAAAGGGGACTTCCAGAGCTACTTCAGAAAGTGGCAAAAACCGTGGGATAAGTGGGTTCAAAGCATGGGGGTGTCTTCTGAGGGAGATAATGGTGACATGTATTTTACTGTAATCATTTTTTAAATTTAAAAGTTCATCATGGTTTCTGATCACACCTCATAGAATGGGTGTTACCAGAGACTAGCAGTTGGAGAGAACTGAGATATTTGTCAAAGGATACAAAACTTCAGTTAGGTAGGAGGAATACTTTCAAGACAATATTATACAACATGATGATATAATCAATAACAGTGTATTCTGTTCTTGAAAATTGCTAAAAAGGTAGATTTTAAGTGAATAAAAGAATACGTATGTGAGGTAATGCATAAATTAGTGAGCTTAACTTGGCCATTAAATAATGAATACGTATTTCAAAACATCATGCCACACACGATAAATATACATCATTTTTATTTTTTCAGTTAGAATAATTTTAAAGTTTATACACACACCCCAGTGGGGATGTTTGGTCTATACTCCATACTCATTCTCCTACACACACTTGTACCTACACCACTCATGTGATGGTTTATATTTAGATGTCTCCCCAAAGCCTCACGTGCTCATAGGTGGGGCTTTTTGGAGGTGGCTTCCAAAAACTGTGTCTATGTATAGGTTGGGGAAACTTGCGGCTTCCCACAAAATCTGAGTTAACAGTGTGATCTAAGGAATTATTAAAGGAAGTCAAGAACAAAGGATGAAAGAAGGGTATTTCTCTTTTCTGCTGGTGGATCACATTTGGAACAGTGCTTTAGGCTCAGGTAGGCATCAGACTTTAAAGGAGGGATAGAGAAGAGGAAATAGCATGTGTCCAGGCCTTGTGATCAGATCTATAGAGAAACAGTGTAAGGATCTGAGATGAACAGCCTGTGAAAGAGATGGCCCATGGACCGGGGCACTTATCTTACATTTCAGAAGGGTGATCACATGGACACCAGATCTTGCTTAATCTGTATTATTGGTCCCATGGATAGAACCAGTGGGTTGAAGTTACATGGATATGAGCACATTTCATTAAAAGCAAAAGATTTACAATACTCATGACAATGATTGAAAAGCCACTTACTGTTGGGTTGCTAATTCAACCTTTCAATGGGAGCTTTGTTTAAATAAATTTCTAATGTTACCTTTTAACTTCCATTTTTAAAAGATGCCAGTAGCCATGTGTGGTAGATTTTTTATATGACCCCAAAGCTCTATTTTACATCTCTTTATGCATATTCCTTTGCAATGTGACAATTTTAAAGGATGAAAATTTAAGGGGATGGGTGTACCAATTGGTCTGATCATTATACATGATATACATGTACTGAAATATCACACTACACCCAATAAATACACACAATTATTACACTTAAATTAAAAATTTTCAGAAAACCAAATACTATGTCTTAGATAATAAGATACCTTGTCCCCAAATACTTCCCATTTCTCTTTTCTTAGTTAAAAGGGAATCTACTCCTAACCTAGTAGTTATGAAGAGCCACTGTGGAAGGCTGAGATAGGATGGAAATGGTGGAAAATATGGCAGAACCAGAGAGAATTCTGTTGGCCTAAGCATTTTTCAAATGACTTGCAGATACAGACGCTGTATGGCTGATTACCCAATCAATCTTGAATGAAAGCCAGGAGCAAACAGAACACGGGGGTACCCCCTCTGGGTTCCTCTCAGAAACATTTCCCATGCAAGCAGAGGCAGCCTGAGACTCTTGATCCCCAGGCCATTGAGTGTGTTATTTTCCCTGATATTAATAACTCCACTTTGCATCGCACATTTTGGCTTAAAAACATTTTAAAATCCATTTTTTCAGGTATTTATAGTTAGGATTTCACACTCAAGAATATTAAAGGTATGTACAGCAGATGCCTCTTAGCTGGGGTGTGCAGAGTCAAGTTCTCCTGCTTGACTGCAGAGCACAAAACTGAGGAGGAGGAGAGGAGCCTCAGGGTTAAAGGTCATTTCATTAGTTGAGCTTCCTGCAGGGACCGCCCACCCCTGCACCTCCTCCTGGGGAAACAAGCTGCTCTCCTGTTCGTGTTCTCATCTTGTTGTAGGTTGAAAGAACAGGGTCCATTTCCTCTATTTGCTTTCCTCTGTCAGACTGCATCTCAAGGAAATATTACTTACATATTTTTAGGAGTATTTCTGCCTCATTTGCAGCCACTGTATCTATTGTCAAAGAACCAATGTAACCTTTGCAGCTTCTACATTTCAAGTTTCCCTTCGAATTTTCTATATTCTGAGTAGAAAATAGAAGGAATAGAAAAAGAGAAAGGACTAACAGATGAGGCTGCACAGAAGCCTGAAAGTGGCCTCTTTGGATTTTATCAAAGCTTTGGACTTCCGGCAGGCTGTTCACCATACTCCTTTTCATTAGTTGGTGTTCTTCCTTCCTTTGCTTTTCATCTTCTCTGTCCTGCTATTGTTAAAGAGCTTTTCATATCTTCTCTACTCTGTTGGGGAATATAAATATGCCCTGTTTATTCTTCCTCTATGAAAGAATCCTTCACATTTAGAAGAGACATGGAGTCATTATTCCAGAGCTGGTGGCTTTGTTCCAACTCAGGCCTTGGATCCATGTTCCTTCAGAGAGCATCAAGCCTTATTGAATGGATTAATTGGCTGACTTGGCAAAGGACATTATGAAAGTGTTATTGAAATACTAAAACACACTGAGACAATTTTACCTACAAATTTATCACCCCATAAATCAAACAGATTTCCACTTGGCTCTGTAATGGTGGTTTTCTAGGACTAGATGTTGTTAAGAGATCAAATATAGGTGTGCTTGTGTATGTGTGTATGTGCCCATATATAAGAATATTTGTGTATGTGTGTGTGTATGTGTGTGTGTGTTATGGTTTGATTCTAAAATGTCCCCCAAAGGCCTCATGCTGGGGGTTTGGTTACCAGCTGATGAGCTCTTGGGAGATGAATGGATAATGGGGCATCAAACTTCAGGGGTGGATATTTATGCATTCATAATTTGATGGCATTATTGAGAAATGATGAAATTCAGGAGGAAGGACCCATCAGAAGGTAGTGTGGGTGCATGCCCTTGAGGACTATATTTTGTTCCTAGCCCCTACTCCCTGTTACCTGCTGCTATGAAGTGAGCAGCTTTCCTCCACCTTGTCCTTCCACCATGGTATTTTCTGCCTTAACACAGGCTAAAAGCAGTGGAGCTAGCTAACCATGGACGGAAACTTCTGAAACTGTGAGCCAAAATTAATCTTTCCCCCTTTGTTATTCTCAAACATTTTTTCACAGAGTCAGAAAGCTGATGTTGTAGTCTGTATCTGTGTGTGTGTGTGTGTGTGTGTGTGTGTGTGTGTGTGTATGGTCAGCCCTCTATATCCAAAGGTTCTGAATCCATAGATTTACTTAAGCACAGATAGAAAATATTTGAAAAAATTGCAACCATATAGTAATAATTGTATTTTGCTATGCCCAAATTGATACCATATAACAACTATTTGCATAGCAATGCATTAGGTTTGATGGATCATCCAGATTCAATTTAAAGTGTACTGCACGATGTGCATAACTGGAAGTTATATGTAAATATGCCATTTTATATAAAAAAATACATATTTGAGCATCTGCAGAATTTGTCCTTCCAAGGTTCTGGAACCAGTCCCCTTCCAGATACCAAGGGACAACTGTACACACACACTTCTCTGTGTATGTCTGAAGATCTAAGGCTCTTAAAAAGCTAAACATAGAATAACACTTTGAAGTTATAAGTCGTGTTTACTTGAAGATTCCTCTGCTTTTTCTAGAAAAATTTTACACTCTGTCATTCCTCCCCACTTCTCTCCCTGCTACATTTACTCCCACCCCTTACTTAGAAAGGATAGATTGGGTCAGTGTCAGAGTAATGGAAAATCCCTTTTATAGGCAACATAGGCAGCATTCCATCACCAATACAGTAAACAGAAGACAATATTAAGCAACAGTGAAAAACTCCAAATGCTGTTCTGGAAATTGTTCTATTTCAGCCTCGTAGGCAGACTAACTTCTTCATTCACCTTTCAAACATTTGGCTCAAGATTATCTCGAGGGCACAAGTTATGACCATTAAATGAATTTATCCAAGCAAAATGTACAGCAAAAGTGGTTTAACATATTCAAAGGCTCAGTGTCTCTTTTTAAGGCAGCCGCTAGCCCCTCCCAGCAAAAATAGAATTTAGGGGGCACAAACAGCATTCTGCTGACTGAACCATCTTCACAAATAGTCATTCTATTTTCAAAGTAAGAATATATTTTTTCAATCATGTTTAGACATTGTGTAGCTTAAAGGCACACACAGAAAGATTAATTGTGTTTGTGACCATTAGTAACACAGGCTGAGATAAATAATCTGTTCAGAAAGCTATTTCTCATGCCACACAGAATTTTAGTTTGTATATTTCAGTATTGCTTGCTGATGAACCCAAGGCTTCACTGTATTTATATAAAGATTCTTTGGCTCTTTCCAAAGCCAGGAATGTTTATGCTTTAACACATCATCTTCAAAGAATCCTGTGTGAAAAGTAGAATGTATTTAGAAAACTTATTATGTATATTCCAGAAGTATTACCAAAATTTTTTTTCTAGCAGATCTGTGTAGATCAGTGGTTCTCAACAGGAGGCAATTTCGTCCCCTCCTCCCTGAGGACATTTGGCAAAGTCTGAAGTCATGTGTGGTTGTCATAACTTCTGTTGGGCAGAAGCCAGGGTGCTTTGAAATACTGATGTACAGGACAGGCCCCATAAGAGAGAATGAGCCAACCCACAGTGCCAACAAGGCCAAGCCTGAGAGATCCTAGCCTTGAGTATTTGGGGCATGTATCATAACACTACAGTTTTATTTCATCCAGTGCAGAATGTTGCTCACAATGCACCAGAACAGCTACCCGTGGTCTTTGTCATTTCAGTCCTCTTGCTCCAAGTGTACACACCCTCCATCTCTGTGTGTGTCTGCTCAGCAAGCTGACCACCTCATTGGGAGTGAGAATTTAGTTCATGGTTCAATAGCTCCATCTGTGACAGCGAATGTGGTGCTTTCCTTGTTAGTCATGGCAACCGTCCTGCCTGCCTATGGAGAAGAGAAGCAAGAAAACATGCCCTTAGCTGATATGATGGGAAAAGAATGTGATAGCTTTAAAAAATGCTTAATATTTACTCTACCACTGATTTACCACCTGACCTTAGGGAACCCCCTGGCTTAAAAACATTGTGACTCATAAATTCTTGATGATGTGTTACATATTGAGAACATATGGTCTTGGCTCTATCAGTTTATTACTCTAATTCATTAAGAACTGAACTATATCTATATCTATATATATCTATATATATATATAAATTTCAGCCCACTTTATCCTTCCACCAAAAGGAAGAGTTTGATTAGGCTTTAATGACTCCAGATTCTGCTACTACTCAGTCCATAAATCTTATGTGCTTTTTTCTAAGTCCTTCTCACATTTAGGGCCCCATAAATGTTATTTGCTTGAGGTACAGTCAGGGAAGGGACCCAAGGGGATATAACTATTCAAAAAATTCTACCCTTTTTTAACAACAGATAAATCTTGCATGTATAAATGTATCAACTTATTAATCATTACTACCACAAACATCAACATTTCAAGGCATCAACTCTCCAACATTCTAAAGTAAAATCAAAGCAGTTTATGTTTTGTCCCCAGCCTATTCTTAACTTTAGCCTTCAGCTACCTATATTTTTGTCACTATAATCATAACACAATGGAGAGATGAGGCAGATGGTTTTATTGTAAATTGAGCAGGATATACTTGACATAAGTGTTGTGACTTGAAATAAGCTGGATGCTTTTATATTACAAGTATCTACTCAGGGTTAAGCAGGTGCTTGGGGAAAAATAACCCCCTTCACTCAAACAGATTAAATGTCAGAATTCCAAAGAACAAATAGAAAACCCTAAAAACTATCTACAATCCAAGAGATGACAGTGAAATTGGGGTCAGATTTTGCATTAGGAACAGTCAATGCCAGAAGGCAAGATGGCAAAACCTGCAAAGTTCTGAAGGAAATGAATTTATCCTTGAATTCTATACCCAGCCAAATAATCCATGAAGTACTAAAAGTAAAATTAAAATATTCTCTGATACACAGTAACACAAAAAGCACACCACTCATACAATGCATGTGCAAATAGTACCCGAAGGACTTACTCCAGAAATAAAGAAAATTTTAAAAAGAATAAATAAGATGAGATATAAGGAAGGGCAATGATGAAGCCTGACAGAGAAGAAATGTACAAGGCTGGAGTCAGACATTAGTTGGATATTCTCTTTAGGGAAGTAGTGGTTAGTACAGAGCCATATTACCTCTTTATGGATTCCTTCATGGGTAAGATTTATATAATCATCATAGTTACATACTCATAGAAAAATATCTAAAGAGAAAGCTTTAAGATTTAATTAAAGATTGCTGATTGAATTTTAATGCTATAAACTGTATCAATAAAAGATAACATGATCCAACTTGGGAAACAGGGAAAGAGAATGAAGATTGTGTATTTAAGAAAAAAATCTTAATTTTCCACAATAAAAGCAAGAAATACTATCTAAAATAGATCATTTAAGGGTGTAGAAGTATTAGTACTCCTATTTTTAATATTTTCCTGGAGGCACTAGACAGCGAAATTTGATAAGATTAATAAAGTAGAAATATAAAAATGGAAAGAAGTGGAAAAATTGTTATTATTGGTAGATTACACATTTATACATTTGTAAAACCATAGAGAATTGTTTTAAAAACTACTGCAGACAGTAAATTAGCTAGGTAAGTTAGAATATATCAGAAATTGGTAGTCTTAATAAAATGTAAAAAATGACATTTACAAAAACAGCAGAAGATAAATTACCAAGAAGAAACTTCAACTAGAAATTCATATAACATTTTGGAGGAAAATTTTAAAATCATTCTTGATAGAACAAATAAAAATAAAAATAAACAAATAGAAAGACTCAATATGAAGATATCAACTCCTCCTAAGTTATTTTACAAATGTAACATGCTCCAAATATAAACACCAGCTAGCAAGACAAACTCTGAAAGAGGAGCAGTCACTATTAGGGTTAGAAATTAAAATGCTCTATAAAATTTCAATAATTAAACAATGTGGCACAAAGTAGGAATATAGATGCATAAGAAGAAAACAATAACCAGTCCCTACATAGTCCAAATTTGAACCTGACATTGGCAGATAGTAAAGATGGCATCTTAAAAAAGCAGGGTTAATAGAATTAACTGAAACTTTTCAGTTTTATTTTTGTCATCCTTTCAATCTTAATTTTTTAAAGTTTAACTACATGTATATGTAATAAGTGTGCATATTTAATGGATATGGTGTGACATTTCAATTCTTGATACATTATGTCATGGTCAAATTAGTTAATTAGCCTACCACCTTACACTTTTATTATTCCTTTATGTGAGTACATTCAAAACACTCTCTACAGTGAGTGAGAGGACGTTTTTAGTAACAGTTTGGGGAACAACCAAGCTAAAAGAAAAGAAAGAAGATCTCTACCTCTCATGTATTCTGCATGAACTCCAAAACATACATAAGAAAGAAATATTTTTCAAACCACTAAAATACTAAGTGAAAACAGTGCTATCTTTTACAACATTGAAACTCACAAATCTTTTTAAACTATGCCTCAAAATCTAGATGCAAAGAAAGAAAAGAGCAATCATTTCAACTATGTAAAATCAGTATTTTTTTTTCAGGGCAAAACAGCATACACAAAGTCACAAGACAAATAACAAACTGGGAAAAACATTTCTAACTCATTTCACAGGAAAACAGCTAATCTCCCACATGCATAAGGAGTTCTAGAGGGTTGTTAGGAAAACGCCAGTAATCTGTAGAAAACGGGATAGCAGAAAGCTCCCGGGCGGGGTGAGTGAGTCAGCCTTTAAACACACGAAAAGTTGCTTGCCTCACTTGTAATATGAGCGCTGCACATTCAGATGATACTACAATATTGGATTTTTATCTAGAAGATTAACAAAAATCTGAAATCTATGATAAAAACATGATAGGAAAGAAACTCATTTGTGGCCAGTGAGGAAAATACATTTTCACACCCACTATGAAGAGCAATTTAGCAATATTTACAATAATTTACCATATATTTACTTTTTTACATAGTAATCCAATTTTAGAACTCCTTCCTACATAAATACCTTTTATTTACATAACTGTATATGAACAGAAACAATTTTTATTGTGATATTTCTGTTTCAGCAAAAGATTAAAATAATGTCATTCAGTAAAGGACCAGATAAATAAACCATGGCATAGCCACTCAGTGGAATTCTAACACAGCTACCCAGAAAGAAAATTTTTTAAAATGAGGAAGCTCTCTGTGTACTGATACAGAAATATCTGCAGGAAAGAAATTGAGGGTGGTGGTTGCAACAGTCTGGCTATATTGCCCAGGCTGGCCTCAAACACATGATCCTCACGCCTCAGTCCCCCAAGTCAGAAAATATTACTTACAGTGTAACAATGTAATATCATATTTTTATAAGATGGGGAAATAACATGTGCTCTGTCTGCATAAAAAAATCACTCAAAGTGGGCAGGGATGTGGCTCAGTGGCATTGTGCCTGCCTAGCAAGCCAAAGGTACTGATTTCGATCCCTGGTACAAAAAAAAAAAATCACTAAAAGCATAAACAAACTAGCAAAATTGGCTGCTTATGAACAAGCAGCTATATAACAAACAAGGCACTAATAAAAACACTCTAAACATGGAGTTCTTCCATCTGATTCAGTAAATTCTAAGTATACCTACAACAGAATGGAAAGCAAGGAGCCAGACACATATTCATGCACCAGTGTTCATAATGACGCTATTCATAATAGCCAAACGATAGGAGCAACACAAACCTCATCAACTGATAAACAAACAAAATATGACATATGCAGAGATAGGATATAATATAGCCTTGAGAGAGAAGGAAAGTCTGATACACACTGCAATGTGGATGCACTATGAAGACATTATGCTAAACAAAATACGCAATTCACAAAGGGACAAGTTCTGTATGATTGTACTCATATAAGGAACCTAGAAGAGTCAAATTCAGAGACAGAAAGTAGAACAGAGGTCACTAAAGGCTGAAGGAGGAGGAGGAGGGGAATTGTTAAGTAACTGTTTAAAGTTACTGTTGAGAAGCTAAATGGAAGTGACGGTTGTGTAACACTGTGAATGTACTTAATGCCGTGTAGTAATTCTACTTTTAATTTTTTGAGGAATCTCCATGGAGTTTTCCACAGCAGCTCCACCATTCTACATTCTCTTACCCATGTACAAGAGTCTTAAATTCTCCACAGTGTCACCAACACTATTTCCTGTTTTCTTTTTTAAATTCTAGCCCTCCTGACAGGTATGAGGCAGTATCTCACTGCAGTTGTGATTTGCATTTCTCTCATGATTGCTGGTGCTTAGCATCTATTATAACTTCTTGGCCTTTGTATACCCTCTTTGGAGAAATAGCTATTCAAATCCTCTCTGTTTTCTAACCCGATTATTTGAGGTTCTTTGTTGTTGTTGAGTTGTAGGTGTTCTTTGCATCTTCACTTATCAGACATATGATCTGTAGATATTTTCTCTACTCCACGGGCTGTCTTTTCCTTTGTTGATTGTTTCCTCTGATGCAAAAAATGCTTCTTGGACATGATGCCAAAAGCACAGGCAACAAAAGATAAAGTAGACAAATAGAACAAGAACAATCACCCACCTGCATACACCACCCATCGCTCCCCCCCACTCCCCCCTCACTGGTAACATGGTCATGACATCATTTAGCCTCTAAACAGCTACCTGATTTACGAATCCCCTTTTTCATTGCTATCATCTGAAAAATTGGAATTCTTTAGCCAGCTTTGGAGATAGTTCCTAAAAAGTTGCCTAGTTCAGGATATCTTTGCCTAATCTCCTGTGTTCATTCTATACATCCAGAATCTTCACCCATCCATTGGCACAAAACTGCTAATAACTGTCTGAAATGCAGTATGTGTATCCCTCACTCTGAGTACAGACCTTTTTTTTCGCTGGAATCGAAAGACACATTCACTTACTGTTGAAATTTATGATGCAGTTAGAAAAACAACACAGTGTATTTTTGGATTATTTTTAAATTTTTCTCTTAGAGCATTCGCTGCCGCAGATTTTCATTACCATTTAAATTAATCTCTTTAAAAAAACTACTTTAAAATGAATTATTTCTCATGACATTTACTTAAATTTATAAACATACCAAAATATGTAACTTCAGCAACAAATGTTGTATACCAGTTGCTGAATCATCATAGCCATTTGTTATCAGAATGGATACAGAAGTAACACATTTACTGGAATCTCCCCAGGGTGTGCCTCCACCTCCACTCACCTGCACACGCTCTGGGGCCTTTCTCTATCTGTCCCCAACACTTTTTGGGGGAGGGCAGTACTAGAGATTGAATAGGGCCTCCACACTGAACTGCATCTCTAGCTTGCTTGAATGCTTGCTCACTTTTTTTCTCTTTTCTTTTCTCTCCCTCCCTTCTTTCCTTGGAAATAGGATCTTGCTAAGTTGTCCAGGCTAGGCTGGAACTTTTGATCCTCCAGTCTCAGCCTTCCAGAGTGCAGAGATTACAGGCTTATGCTACCATGCCTGCTCCTCACCTAACTACTCCATCTGGAAACTTTCTGGTCATTTCAGTCTCAGTCCTCATCTTTGTGGCTTCTACGTGTACAAACACAAGTTTACATGCCACACAATTAAATATTTAAAAAGCGAAAGATTTATACACTCTGAAGAGAAACCAGAGTATGATCAAATATTTAAAAGTAAAAAACTATTACACAAAATGTGTACAGCTGACCCTGCTTATTTGTAGATTTCTATATTGCTAATTTACCTACTACTAAAATTCATGTATAACCTCTAGATCAATTCTCAAAGTGCTCGTGGACACTCAGACATGCAGAGAGGCAGAACTTTGGGTCACCAGTGAGCACAGATCTTCTCAGCTGAAGTTGAACAAGCTCACACTCTGCTTTCTCCTTCCCACTTTCATCCTATAAATATGTGCCCTTTGCAAGGTCCAACTAGCACCATGCTTTTCTGTATTTCTATATATTTTTGCTTGGAGCTGTCACTGTTTGGAATGGTTCTGAGTACAGTGATGAAGTGCAGTCTGCTGTTCCAGGTGCAGGAGCACCTGATGGAGAACACTCATGTATTCAGTGAGCTTTGTTCAGGCATGAGTTGTGGTGCTGTTGGCCATGAGTCCAATGTTGATGAATCAACTCTTTGTAAAGTGGTCTCCCTTATCCCTGGAGAATATGTCCCAGGACCTCCAGTGGAGGCAGAAACTGCAGATATTACCAGATGCGAAATAATGTTACATTTTTTTCTACACTAAATACCTACAATAAATGTTCACCTCTTGAGGAAGTACTTATAGCTTTTCTTTGGCGTATCCAAATTGTCAACATTGCTACTCTTGGGGCCATTTAATGAGGGGCATTGTTAAGTAAAATAAGGGTGATGTGTATACAAGCACTGTGATACCCCAACAGTCAATCTAACAACCAAGACACCTACTATGAGACTAACAACGGGCAAGTAGCATATATGGCATGGATACAGTGCACCAAATGAGTCATATCCTGGGCAGAAGGACCAGGCCAGCAAAAGAGCCCATCATGCTACTCATAATAATACACAATTTAAACTTTGTCAATTGTTCATTTCTGAAATTTTTCCTTTTCTATTTTTGGACCACATAAAACCAAAGTTGCTGAAATCAAAGTTGCAATAAAGGGTGAGGGATGTACTGTGTTGAACAAGGTGTCTTTAAAAAGAAGCACATATAAAAGAAAGTTATGTATTGATTGGTTAATGAAAATGTTGTGACCAGAGGCTGGCAGGAGCTAACTCTGCTTTTCCCCTGGGGCCCTGTACACTAATTTGGTGTCTATATCTTTGTATGACATAATATGTCTTTGTAAGACATATTAGATAATGAGAGTCCACTCTGCTAGCCTAGCTGAACAAATATACATTCACAATAACAAAACAGAAGATGTGCTAAGACACGGTTTCTAGATGACTAAAAAGTACCTTCTAAAATATAAAAATAAAGATTAAAACATGGAATAAATTATTGTCATGGGTGTGCTGGTGTCCTGTAAGTAGGTTCACAATGTTTGAATGAATAATAAAGGCATATTAATTTATGCATTGTCATATATTTAACCTATACATTCTAATTTTATTGTCTTCATTTCAAAAGACACTAATAATGTTGTTAAAATGAAAATTTTCATATAACTTTTTTACTGTCAAGAATAAAACAAAGGGGGCTGGGGATTTAGCTCAGTGGTTCCGTGCCTGCCTCACAAGTGCAAGGTCTCAAGTTTGATCCCCAGTACCAAAAAAAAAAAGGATCAAACTATAATTGCATGAAATGTGTATAAAATATAGATATATACATTTTATCGAAAAGCAAGTTCAAATAAATGCTAAAATACAGACATTAGAATTATTTTCATATATTTTTAAAAGTTCTTTTCTAAAACATTTAGAATTATCTATTAAAGCTAAAAGAAAAAGAAGTGATCCATGAGACAAAATGTATTATTTAAATAGAATTATGATTATCAAATTTGAATACCAAATTTTAAAGAAAAAATATTTAAGTAGAATTGACAATATCACATGTATTAAGTATTTTTATTAAACTATTCACAATATTTGCTTTCACTATTGTCTAGCTGCCAGTATAAAGAATTGATATCTCCCAGGTTATATATAGATCTATGTTATGGCTTGTGTCTACATATTCCCTCAAAGCCTCATGTGCTCATAGGTGGGGCTTTTCGGATGTGACTGGATCTCAGGTGTGTGAATATGGATTAAGAGTGTGTAATACTTAAATTGATTTAGCATAGTTCTGGGTGTGGACAATGGGAAGGCCCACCCTGGGTGTGGGTGGCACCAACCAATAGGCTTATAGCCTGGATGGGATAAAAGAGAAAGGAAGTCTCACTGCTTGCTCTTTCCTGCTTTCTGCCTACCCTGACATGTACTGTTTCTCCTCTGCCCTGCCACCCTGCTTTGGAGCCAGCCAACTATGGACTGAGACCTCTACAAGCTGTGAGCTAAAATAGACCTTTCCTCCTTTAACTTTGCGGGTTGGGTATTTTGTCTCAGTGATGAGAGAAGTAATTAAGACAATCAATATATAAGATATATATTTAATTTAAATATATGAAAATTGCTTAACATAGCAAAATGTCTCCTAACTACTACACACAACAGCTGAAAAGGCTAATTCCTGAATGCCTCTAGGAACCCAGATTGGAACAAGAGGAGAAGCAGGAAGTGGATTCTGGGCCATGCTGAGAAACTCTACTGTGCTGTGAAAGAAGAGAAGGATTGACATGTTAATTGATTTGTCTTTTCTCTTCTGTAAATGATTCCACCACTTAAACTCTTCTTATACTTTGCAACAGTGTTTACATCTATTGACAGCAAGAAGGCAACCCCAAACTTTCCATAGCCTTCAGATGCAGTCACCCATTGTTGCAGGGGCATTGGAAAAAGACCTTGAGATGTGTTTTTCTGGGGTAAGAACAATGCTAGGCATGAGAGAGATATCAGAGATTACAGGTTTAACTGCAGCAGGTCTGAGAACTGAATCTGTGCCTGTGTCCAAGCATGCACTGGTTGGTCCTAAGCCAGGGTAAGGGCAGTTGTACTGAGGAGAGTTGCTGCAATCAACCCTCACCTACCTGGAGCCTCCTGCACACTTGCCTTTGGCAGACACAGCTATGTAAGCCATGTCTGTATAGTGGAATGCTGCATCTAAGGGACCACTTTGCTTGGTTGCTTCTCCATTCTGAATGACATTATCTTCTGATCAAAGCTGTCTCCTGCTTTCACCATGCAGGAGACATGTGCTGTATTGAGTATAAAACTCAGTCACACTGTGAAATATTTAATACTGTCCATACGATTCCAGGGGGCATCTAAACCACGAATTCCTGCTCCATTGACTGGTCAAGATCTATTAGCTCTTCCAAGCTTCTTCTGAATTAAAGCTACACTTCTTCTTTTGTGTAACCAACTTTCTTATTCCACCTACATTGGACAACGAGTTCCTCTGTTTTCTGCATTTGGTGGCCTGCACTCTTTCCTAGGGCTAAACAAGAACAACAAGGGGCAATAAGAACAACAACAATCAGGACCAGCATTTATCAAACGCCGCCTGAATGTCAGGCACCACTTCAAGCACTTTATAAGTATGAACTTCTTTGCTCTCCCAGCAAGCGCAGGAGATGAGCACAGTTTTATCAAAGAGGAAACTGAGGCAAAGAGAAGTTAAACAACCTGCTGAAGTAAAGCAATCTAACTCTGGTCCAAATTTTTGTCCAACTCACTACATGATGCTATAAGAGACGGAGAAATGGTGCTTTTTATGTGCCATAGGCATGCTTGGCATATTTTAAGGGAAAAGTAGATTTTCTTATAAATTGGTTAACAATGATATATCCAAGAAGTATTACATGTGTTCAATCATTGCTTTTCCTTCTGGGAGATGATGCTGTTACTGGTGCCCTTGATACCAGAACTGGTTATTATCTAGAACTCTTTGTTAGCATTTTATCCTGCAAGAGGTCTCAGGTGCTCATGTACATGAATAGACCCCCCAAAAAGCAAGAAGAACTCCATGCAGCTCATCACTGGTCAAAAATGCGCAAGGAGGGCCAGGGATTTGGCTCAGTGGTGCCACACCTGCCTGGCAAACACAAGGTCTTGAGTCCAATCCCCAGTACCGGAAAAAAAACGCACAAGGAGCTGGGCATGGTGGCATACACCTGCAATCGCAGTCACTCGAAAGGCAGAAGCAGAAGAATTGCAAAGTCAAGCCAGCCCAAGAAAATTAGTGAGATCCTTTCTCAAAATGAAAACTAAAAAGGGCTAGAGATGTAGCTCTGTTGTTCAGCACTTGCCTAACAGGTACAAGACCCTGGGTTCCATCCCTAGCACCACACACACACACACACACACACACACACACACACACACCATCTATAGGGGGCCTACAAACTGCAAGGATGTGTTTTAGTGCCCTGAAGTGTCACAGCCTATAGGGCAGGAAACAAATTATTTTCCCCAAGGTCACCCCAGATGTCAGTGGAAGACCTGGGCATGGAGCCTGGGTCTCTGGCTCCCTTCCCTGAGTTTCAGGAAGCAAACCACATTCTGACATTTAATCGTTGAGATATTTTGTTTGCATTTCAGCATTCCCTCTCAATATTTGCAAATCAAACTCTGCAGTGTGGGGCTAATGCTGAGAAACTGGGGAGAAAACCTGACCTAAAGCCAAAATGCCAGTCTCAAAGGCAAGAAGAATAAAGCTAAACCCAGCCATGTTTAGTGAAGGATGGCAGAAACATCATCTCCTCAAGCTTCCTCTGCCTAATCCCCAATGTGAACCCAAGTCACACAGCATTAGGATACATGTCATCATCACAGTAAGAGTCTTGATCTTCAGCCTTATTTAATGCAACCAAATTCCAGGGTCATTTTCAAACCACTTGCTACAGTGGGATTTGTCCGGCACCATGAGGTGTCATCATACATCCTATAAAAGGGTTGAAGGAATGCAGTAAATGTGGCCTCCCATGAGTGGGAGGAAAAGTTCCTACTTTCAAGTACAAGGCATGAGAACTGTCCTGAAGACTTGGGTCTGTCTGGATCAGCTTGATCACCACTATGAAAGAAAGGGTCAGCAGCCCATCTCCAACTTGCCCTGGAGGGAGCCACAGAGTGAAAAAGTTTATACACCTGAAAGAGCCACTGGATTTCCTCACGGTTCTGTACCTTCCCACTTTCCACTTGGAAGATGATCCTGTTGATTTAGCTTTCAGAAGAGCTTCCCCTTGGCACTCTCCATCCTCGATACTGGCCAAGGGTCCTCTCTGCCTCCCCAGATGGCCACATCTTATGACCACTAGACCAGGGAAGACGCACGGGGTCAACAGGACTCATGCTGGCGTCTTGGTTTTGATTCTCTTTGTTCTCACACGTGTCACCTGCTGGGATCCCAAAGCTGTGTTATTGCAGAAATTTGAGCTTGGCCTTTCCTCACTTTCTGCCTGGCCTTTGGGGCCCAGGGTGTACCTTCCTTGGACCGTGAAAACTGCCCATGTCTTCCCATGCTCTGGAAGACTCCATGGACTTTTCACACATCTGATTCAGAATGGATACATCTTCACATAGAAAGTCCCAGACAGGGTCACTCTTGGTAGATCCTGTCCAACAACAGTAATGTTGAGGAGGACATTCCCATCTGAGATCATAAAACTCAGGGAACCTTTTCGGTGCATCGTGTCCACACTATGCCAGATCAGACTGCTTGGTGCCCAAGATCCCACCAACCTATGCCCAACAGATAGAGAGTATACTTTCAACTGTCCCTCCAGATCTCATCTGCAGTCTTTTTTAGGGACCGCTGGGAACTTCCCTGGATCATTCTGGTCAATTTTCTGTGTCTTCGTTGTTGGAGGCAGAGGTCACCATGTAAGTCTCCAGAAAAACATGATCTGTTTTTTGCTTGACTTTTCTACTTAACCTTACAGCTCAACCATTCACTGCCCCAAAGTGACAGAAGGTAGTAGTTTTATGTTTTGTATTAAACATGTGACTCTTATCTCATATTAACAAGACACTCAAACCGTTCATTTTGTGGATCTCCCCCTGCCGTATGCTTTCCTTCCTCCCTTCCATTTCTTCTTCCTTCCCTCCCTCCCTCTGCACTCCCTCTTTCACTCCTTCCTTTTCACAATTAAATGATATTTATGAGTCAGGCACTGAGAGGAGACCATTAGAATACTGTACCAGGTAATGCATGTTATGATAGGAGTGAGCACAAGGCTATATTTCAGACATCTTTTTTCTCTCTCTCTTTGCAGTACTGGGGATTGAACCCAGGGCCTTTACTCTGAGCTACAGCTTCAGCCTCTTTTTAAGGAGGATTTCCCTAAATCATAAACTTGGCCAGTCTGGGATAAAAGTTGCAATCAGGCTCTAGCCTCCTAGAGTAATCCGATTACAAGTGTGTGCTATCATACCCAGGATACTTCCTCATGTATTTTGAAGTTTTTTTAAAAAAGTTCATTCTATGAGGAAATAAAGTGTAATTACCTTTTGAAATCATCGCAAATAATTTATCTTAAATACTTTACATCCTCTGTTATGTTCATCTGCTAATTATATTCACAGTCTGATTGGATTAAAAGTTATATTACATGCAAATCAATTGCTAGGTAACAACTAAAACTAATATATTCATGTACATATATATATATATACATGCATATATTCTACTATTTTTATAATCATCCTATGTATCTATACACATATATGTGAATGTTTACCCTAATATTTAAAAGGAATCAAACTATCTCAACACACCAATACAGGAATGATTATGAATGTGCAAATATATAATGTTCCTTGGAAGGTCAACACTATGGCTCAATAATCGTTACAATGACTCAGCATATGCCAGTGTGCTATTTAAGTGACTCCATATTCTGGGAGCATGAGCAAAGTTCACTCCTCAGTAATTAGAAATTTCAGGTGAGTATTTCAAGGTCATTTCACGGTGCAGAGAGACATTCTGGGAGATGGAATTTTGGGCTTAGCCTTCTGTACTTGCAATCAATAAAATAGAAACAGAATATATGTATATATATAATTTGTATTTTTTACATACATATTGGTGACTTTGTTTTCTTTTCACTATCATTTGTTTTATTTTAAAATTCATTCATGACATAAAGAGCCATATCCAAAATGAGTTATTGACTCACCTAAATGACATTGTAACTTCCAGCCAAAAGACAATCCTTACATTTCCTGAGCTCATTTATTTGTTTTCCTTTAAGGCATGTTCCTTGTCTTGATGTTAACAACAGCAAATTGAAATGTTTTCCCAAAAATACATTATTTAAAAATCTAAACATCCAGCCCACATTGAAAATAGTTAAGCATACTCTAAGAGTTGTTCTTAAAACAATCTAATAATTTTAAATAATCTAGTGCTTTTAATACTTCATGATATCTAATTTCATATTTCATAGAATAAATGATACTGATTATCTGAAAGTGTTCTTCAAGAATAAAAATTAAAAATAATTTGGAGGGAAATGTATCACTGTTTGAAAAAGATGCTTATAGGAAACATTTCCATTCTTCAGTTTTTTTAACCAAAGACCTATACACAAATAGAAATATATTTTATAATGGAAAACATCAGTCTCTACCTCAATATTTACCCACACTCCTAGTGACATTATTTTCAACTTTTTTATCACATCTCCTGCTATTTACATTAACATTTCTAAATAACACTTTTTCTGTGATTTCTCAATTTATCAATTTTAGGCATTATAACTGACTTTCCATTATAATAGCTTAAAGTTTTGTTCTCTTCCATTACCATTACTTTTCCCTCCTCTTCTCATTGCCCAACAAATATAAAACAAAAATTTGTTCAATCAGCAAACAACATTTAGATTGTTTTGATTATATATTGATTATATTATTATTTTGATTGATTATATTGCTCTGTTCTTAGCTAAAATTACATTTGTGCATTCACTCAGCAAGTATACGCAGATCCATGTCTTTGTGTTGGATCCCATTCTAGATTCTGCAGAGAATCAGAGAAAACAAAACCCATGATCTTTGACAGCTTAAATTCTAGTGACAGAAAAAGTCAACAATTTAAGGCAAACATAATGACTAAGCATTCTCATTTTTCAGGGTATAGAATGAGCACTAGAGAATCACCTGAGAGGTCACAGAGATCAATGCATGACCAATGCTTGACCATGGCCAGGTGGGATGGGGCTCCAGAAGGGCCACCTTCCAAATGGGGAGGAGTTAGGTCTCTTTGAGGTGCCTTGTGAGGAAGGAATTGAAAAACGTTGTTTTAGCTGGGATTCTTTAGAGGAACAGAGTCAATAGAAGATGTATGTCTAATAATGCAGTGGGATTGATTAGGTAGCTCACCAGATCAGAGGCGGAAGAGTCCACAGGGTCTGACTCAGGGTCAGAAGCAGAAGAACGCACAGTGGCCACCTGCACACTAAAGAGCTGCAGGATCCAGTAGCAGCTGAAGGGCGAAGGCCTGAAAGCTCACCACAGAGTCACCAGAGTGAGTCTGGACTGTTCGCTGCCAGAACTGGAGACTGATCTCCAAAGGCAATGGTGAAGACTGTAGCTCTTCCAGCACAGAGCACTTCCTTCTTTCTTCTTCTCTACACCCAGACTACAAGCCATTCACACCCAGAAGAGGTCTTCCCTGCTCATTTTGTTGGCCTGCATGACAGTCACCCCCAGACACGCCTAGAAATTTACTCCTCTGCTTGGCAGTTATTACTCAAGTCAAATTGACTTAATTATGGGGTGGGGTGTACAGGTTTAACTGCTTAGACATGTAAGGCCCTCAGGCAAGGGTGTGCTGGGCATTCAGGGCCTGGAAGAAGGCCGTGACTGCCATACAGAGTGATCATGGGACACTACAGCAAGCGAGGGTATGAGGCCACATCATATGCCATTTGTAGGTCTTTATGAGGACACTGGGGGTTTTTGTTGTTGTTGTTGTTTTGGTTTTTTGCTGAGATGTGCTGAGAGGTTTTGGGTTAGCTTCAAACAAAAGTCATTTCATAGTGGGTGTGAGTGGTGATCCCAGCGACCACTTCGGAAGCTGAAGTAGAAAGAGAACAATATTTGAGGTCAATTTAGCAAGACCCTGTCTCAAAATAAGATGAAAAGTGCTGGGGTTGTAGCTCGTGGTAGAGTGCTCCATACACAAAGCTCTGAGTTTGATCAGCATTACCATACCAAAAAAAGAAAAGAGAAGCAAAGAAAAATTCATTTCATTTGCAGCCAATGCTTAATTTACCTTTTATCTAACAGGGTAAATTACATAAGATATTAAATGGGTCCAATGAATAGTTAATAAACAGTCTAATTACAAGCAAGCAAAGGCTCAAAGTTCCAATCACAACACAATAGCTTGGATGGACCGGAAAAGCCAAATCCTTCCGCTGTGCGCGCCTTTCTGTACTTACTTGGTTGGCCCCATTACTGTCTTGTGCAGGTGGCCAGTCTCCAAACTCATTTCACATCACAGTCATCACTTCCTCCTTCTTTTTCTGGAGGAAACAATCCCAGATACACATGCAATTATTTTCCCCTCCGCATAGACCTTGAAGTTTTCTTTCCTTGGTGGAAACTACCGCTGTAGCATCAAAGTCAAATCACACCTTTCAGAGGCAACACAGATGAGTTGGACCTCAGACTGCGCTGCAGCTCAAAACCTGTCTCTCGCGGTGCCGCTCCTTTGCTTTTAATTGGTGCTTTACCCGTATTAAAGGCTGTGTGTGTAGGACATATCCTCAGCGTCATATGGATAAAGCAACACCAGGAAACCAACGTGGAGGCATTGCAGCAAAGAATTCATCTCCTGGGTCTTCATGTTTCTGCCCACTCAATAAGGAATCTTTGCAAGACACTGGCAGGAAAAATGCCAAGATGCTGTAAAACGCTACCTCCACCCTCATCGCCCCAGCTATCCTTGTGATCTTGTGGCTCACTTACTCCACCGTCCAGAAGATCGATGCAGGTTGGTTTTGCAGGAGTAAGCGCCTGAAGAGGTGGGGTTACAACATCTCTGCAACGGGAACCAACAGTTCTGTGGCCTAGTCCTTGCTTTGCTAAGAAATGCAGTCCTCTCTTAGTACTCATGGGGAGTGGGACACCAAAGTCCACGGGTGCTCAGGCTTTTTTTAAATATAAGATTACGTAGTATTTGTATATAACCTGTGTACATTCTCACATCTCTTTAAATCATCTCTAGATGACTTATAATACTTAATGTGATGTGAACAATTGGTATATCACACGGTTTAAGAATAATGACAAGAAAAAATGTCTGTTTTGTGTAATTGCAATTTTTTCAAATATTTTCCATCTATGGCTGATTGAATCTGTGGGTACAGAGCCCTCAGATATGGAGAGCCAACTGAACTTCTGTCTCCCTGGTAAATGGATTTGCTTTATCACCCTCCTTCCAATCCTACAAAAATATGGCCCAGTCATTTGCCTAGAAATCTCTGAGCTTCTACTCAGACACTCCTAGAGGCAAGCTTAAGACTTTACAATACCGAGACACCCCCTCAGTATTCCTGGGAGAGAATCTCCCTCTGAAGGGACTCTCCAGAAAAATTTGAAAACTAGAGCAAAATGCAGATTAAAATCACAGAGGCTGTTCCCAGTCCTCCTTTGAACAACATGGAAGTCAGCACAAGGCAGGCTCCTCGTAGCCTTGTCCGGAGGCTCGGTGCTGCCATCCTTATAGCAAAGGCCCTGCGATGATGGGAGAATCTCCAGTTCCTTTTACAGAAGAAAAAGCGTAGGGAAATTTGCAAATCCTAAAATGCCTCAAAAGGAAGTATACCCAGCTAAAGATTTTGCAGCCCTAGCATTTTAGGAATAATGTGATTCTCAAAAGCAGCCCATAATAGAAACCACTGAATGAGAATTGTCCAGCTCCCCAGGACTTAGCCTGATTGGGCAGAACAATTTAACTCAAAAATCCCTCTTTACAATTCAGCAGAAAAACACAGACAAATGTCCGGAGAAATAAAGGAAGGTCGGGAGGAAATGCTCTGGTTCTTCTGTCTTTCCTGAATGGTTCAGATATTTGAGGTTTTAGCACAGCCTAATTTCATAAATGGCAGCCTCAGAAGCTTTGCTGAACCACTGTTTATCTTTCATGTCTGTGTCTGCTTACAGTGGGACTGACATGAGATGTCTGATGGGATCCCTAGTTTAAAAACTTTTTACTTCAGAATCACCGAAAGCATTTATGTCCTATCTTGAGTCTGAAACACATCTCAATTAGCTCAAAACTGAACAAGGCAGCTCAGAAAGCAGAGCACCTGCAAATATAGGTTAAGGAGGCTCCGAACTGTCAGCGTTGTCAAGACCCACTGTTGAGAATTCCTGTAGAGTTGAGTAGGGTGTGAATCTGGCTCTGAGTAAATATCATTACCCATACATTCTGACTCCTTGCTCTTGGGTTTTGTGGTGCACTTGGGTTTTGGGGGTTTTGAGGGTTTTATTTTTCTACCCCGCGGTGTGACTGTTTGGTAGCAGTTGTGCTGAGGCGCGTAGCTAGGAGCGTCCTTTAGAAGGGCTGTCTTGTGGGGAGAGACCCTCCTGTTTACTCCTGGGGCTGTGCTAGCCATGGAGTGCATTGCTGAAAATTCATCACACTCAGTCCTTGTTTATGCACCAGAGAAACAAGCAATTGGCTTACGTTCTCAGAAAAAGAACTGAGACTGCTGGTCTTGGCATGTCACATTTTGGTGTTTAATAATCATGAAACATGGTAAAGGAAAAAGGTACAGCAATAACATTGTTGCTTTTAACGAGAGCCCTCTTAGACCCAGACCCTCAAATACTTACCATTTGGATGACCTGTTTGGAGACCATTCTTAGTATATTTTAGTATATATGTCAACCTCTTATTAAAGTGTACCATACACACAGAAAGTGTCCATTATCTTAAGCATTCAGCTCAACCTATCCTGACAAGGAACACACCCACATTGCTATAGCTGAGATCAGAAAATAGGACACCATCATTTCCCAGAGACCCCTCAGATTCCTTCTTCTCATCTGTCCTCTCGAGAATAACCACTTTCTTTACTTCCAACACCTGGGATTCTCTTACTTGTCTTGAACTCTGTTCAGATGGATTCAGACAGTATACATACTGTTTTTTTATCTGGCTTTTTTCAAGTATGCAGAGATTTTTTTTTACAAATACGTCTTTATTAAAAGTCTTTTGTGTCACTGTCCTATTGATGAGAAAATCATTAATCTGCAACAGTTCGCTCTCTCCAAAATGTGTCAAGGGAAGTCATTCACTATAGAAATAAATGTATATATGGCTACATTCTATGCTTCAGCTTGCCAGTAAGCACATCCAGTTTCTAACAGGGATGGAGGAACTTCCACCATGCCTTTTGTGAAGGAGGAAGATAAAATTAGCTTTGTTCTGCAGCCACAACAAAAAGTTAAAGGATGGCAGGAGATCACGTTGGGAAATTTTGCTGTCTGAGCTGAAGCATAAAGCTAGTGACATGCACAAGAAAGTGAGATTTATTGCTTGAATGTTTATGTACCAGAGTGGAAAATGAGAGCTTGGTATATAATTGCAGGTAGTGCTATTGCCTCCCACCTATCAGTGTGTTCTCAATAAACAGGCCATGGAAGCTGATACCGTACTTCCTGCAGTTTGTAGCTGGCTTTATAAGACAAGTGACTTTCTCTTTTGCTGGTTAAGGGAAGGACAAGCATAATTAATAATAATAATAATAATATCATCTTTTATGCCTGAGCAGAATTAAAACAGTACAGCTTCATCACTAATGATAAAGAAAGGCAAAGCATTTAGAACAGTCAGAATCATAATTGCAAGTTTCAAAATAATGAAATGCTGGTGTGCATAGAAATATTTAGTAGCCAGCTTTACAGCAAATAAGTGATGAGATTGCCCGGCAAGGTGTGCATGAACAACATATGCAACTGCAGATTTATTTGACCATGCACCAAGCCTAGGAACTGGGTTCTAAGTAAATTAAGCACTTGTTTGAAAAAAAAAAAAAATCAAATATGGATTAGTGCGGTAATAGCGAGAATTTCTTCCTGAATTCCCAGCCAGCAAAAAGCAGGGGATTTATGCCACTCATTTTTGAGCAAGCCACATTTCTCTAATATGGCTGATCCTTACAAGTCTAAATATTTTTCTTTGAAAATGTGAAACCTTGCAATTAAGTCTTCCTCCCTGAAAAAAGGAAAGTTCACTGAGCTGAGAAAGCTAGTGCATCCCCCATCAAAAACACTGTGATAGGAGGTAGGAGCTCTTGTCTGGTGGGAAGGACCAGTGATGAGATGAGAACAGGAGGGTGTTGGAGGAGAGGAAGAGAGAAAAGTGCTGGTGCATCTGAGGTTCTCCTGTATTCAAACACACACTCAAGTGCAGGAGCACGTGTGTGTGTGTGTGTGCGCTTGTCCCTGAGAAGTAGAAAATACTGCTAGTACTCAGAATGATTTTTATGGCCAAGATCAAGCTTAAATAAGCTTTGCTATTAACAACAGTACTCCTTTTTGTCCTTGGAAAGAAAAGGGAAAAGGCTTTACTAAGGAAAATAATGGATTAATAATGAAATAATGAAATGATTCATTGGATTGATAAATGGTATCTGATGTTGCACAGATGTGACTTTTCTGGTTTAAGAATGTCCTTTCCTTACCATTTAACCAGGGTGGCTGCCTCACAGAGGGATACTTTGAAAGGGGTTCGGAAGTGTGCTTTTCCTTCTGACCACTGCATTGGTGATGATGAGGGCTTGGGAGCAGAGTCAGTCACCAGAATGTAACAAGCCTCATAAACATGATGTGTGCTTACGCTTATGCTTATGTTTTGTTATGCCAAAAACATTCCTTCTTTATCTCACCCTAAATCCCTCAAATTAGGATAATTTAAGACAAGCTCTCTCCAAAATGCCTTGCAGTTAAAATATGTTAATTTTTGTCCCAATAGACACTTACAGGCTTAAAAGCTACCATATATGTAAGGTACCAGCTCTAAGGGCAAGGGAGAGGATGAAGCCGCGGACTGTAGTCTCTGGACTCTAGGTTCTCTTTTTAGCCATGGGGTGGCCTGATTTTTGTGTTTTATAAAAAATCACATTGGTGGCAACTTAGAGGCCAAATGGGAGTTAGAAGTGATGTAGCATGCGGAAGATTTCAGAAGCTACTGTAGTGCTCCAGGCAGGAGAGGGTGATGCCCTGGCCAATGGTAGCAGTCACGGGAATGGGAGCTAAGGGAAGGATTTGTGACATACTACAGCCTACATTTTGCAAGATGGTAGCCACTAGCCACATTTGTCTACTTAAATTTTCAGGCGCTGGAAAATGGAAAAATAGGAACAAAATCTTTGTAAATAGGGAGGAATGGAGGGGTTGAAGGGAGGGCTGGGCAAGGGTGAAAAATAAGAACCAAGAGAGACTATGGAAAGGTGCAAATTTCCAATGATGAATGTCATTATATTGTATACCTAAAATGTACCAATGATTAGAATGAATAATCGATAATGCAAAATAGGAAGAAAAGGTCCCAAGGGGTAGGGGTAGTGGGAGGGGCAGGGGAAAGGTAAGAAGGGAAAGGAAAAATGATGAGAAATGGAAAAAATAGAAATAAAGTCTTTGTAAATAGGGAAGGGTGGAGGGGGTGAAGGGAGGGCTAGGAATGGGGAAAAAATAAGAATCAAGATGCATTATATAAAGGTACAATTCCCCATGAGAAATGTAATTGTGTTGTGTACCTACAATGTACCAATAAAAGAATTTAATACAAAAAAATAAATAAATAAAACACCAATATCTACAAAATGCCAGATATTTTATCCTTTAGAATGGTTTAAACCTATGATTGAAATTGTTAAGTGTCAATATGAAAAAGTGCAAGGGGTATATGATTGTTCTAAACTCTTTTAAAAGTTATACAAGAAACAATTTTGAAAACTATTATGGACTACATGCCCACCCCTGCCCACAAATTTGTATTTTGGGAGCATATGTAAAACATTATGATAAAAACTTAAAACTTCCATGTTGCAGAATGTTTTTCAATTCTTTTCATAAAATAGTGGCAAAATACACACACACACACACACACACACACAATAAATGGCAGAGTGGCAGCAGCAGAAACAATATCCAGAAGAGAGCACATCTAACCCAGGTGTCCAAAGGCAACATCAGCAGTCAAGTTGATAACATGCATCCTTGGTAAGCACTTGACTTCTGTGATTTTCCTCCTCAAACCCATGACCCCAGTCTTACCACAAGAAAAACATCAGACAAATCCTAGTTGTGGGATTATCTACAAAACACCTAACCAGCAAATCTCCAGACTGCCAAAAGTCATCAGAAACAAGGAAAATCTGAAAAACTACCTCAGCTAAAAGGACACTAAGGCAACATGATGACTAAATGGGATCCTACAACAGAAAGGGACATTAGTCAAAAGTTAAGGACATTTGAAGAAAGTATCGGTTTGGTCTACAGTAATAAAGTAATACAAGTTTGTTAATTTTAACAAAAGTCTCAAAGTTGGATGGGGGAGGGCAAGGGAATGTTATGTTCATGTGTAACTGCCCACAATGGATGTAACTGTTATCCACTGCAAACACGTACTAATACAATTTTTTTTTAAGATAGCCTCATCATCCTAATTTAAAAAAGAAGTCTCATACTAATGTAGCAGCAGGAGAAACTGGGTACAGAATAAATAGGAGCCCTTTGTTCTATCTTAGAAATTTTTCTATAATTCTAAAACTGTTCTAAAATTAAAAGTTTACTTAAAAGCAACATAGAAAACAATGACCTAAAATAAGTAATATAATTTGTAATTATGTTGCAGTTGTCAAATATGCTGTCCTCTAAATCCAATTGGAAGGTCTTTATCTATGTGTCCTTATAGAATAAATGCTTTTACTTTCCATCTTGGCAATTGTAATATAAACTAAAAGCAAGGCAAAGAGACAGAAATTATGTATGGATTTAAAGTATCTAGTCAGTTCCATTGGATAATCTAATTTTGTGGATTTTGTTTTTGCTTTTTTAATATAGGGAAGCAAGAAGATATAGTAGGATGTTGTAAAAAAAAATTAAATAAGAGTGGAAGCAATAGCATTTCCCCAAATTTGAGTTGGTAATATGTGTTATACAGATGCAAAAAGATTAATATAAAAACATTTTATGACAACAGAAAAAAAAAAAAGATCTAAAAAATGGCATGGTGATGAGTGAAATCTCTAGGTTTTCTGTTTGCCCTGTATATTCCAAACTAGGCACTAGAGAGGCCAAAAATCTGGAAATGCCAACAAACACAGACCAAAATTAGCCCTCTCGTGTCAGCCAAAGGATGGGAAGTGGAACAGTCTAGGGAGAGAGAAAAATTTTAAGGAACAAATAAAAACTCTACCAAACACTACTGAGGACAAAACAAAATGAAACCCTGTGGCCATACCCTTGCCTACACTAGCCAACTGGAAGTTGACAACATAGATTGCCCCCGCCCCCACTTACTAAGCTTTAATGGGATCCCCCAATCTCTCTGCCAAGGTGATATCAGACAAGGTCAGGTGGGAAGCCCAGCACTCCATCCTCAGTGGACAGTGATGTGCGTCCCCTGGGACCTCAGCGTGGACCACATGGTAGTCGGCACTTCCACTTCATCAGGTGGTAGTACCAGGTACCCTTCCTTCCTATCAGGGTGCTGTCAGAGGAGGCCTAGTGAACTCAGGACTGTCACCACCACCCAGTGGCAATGAGGCAACCCTCCATCACAGTATCAGTGAAGGTCACACGGAGACCAGTAACAAGGCACATACCCCTCTCAGCATAGGAATCAAAAAGGTATATGTAGAGGCCTCACGGGGAGCTGGAACTCCTAAAACACCAAGAGGTGTCAGTGGAGGTTGAATGTAGAGCTTGCATTTCCACACCTTCCTGCAGTAATGAAGGGAACACCATACTAGAAGTCAAACTGCCTTCATGAAAACATGTGAAAAGTACAGAACTCACTAGTAGAGCAGATACATGAAAGAAAAAGAGAGCAAACCTTATCAATATGGAAAACCACCAAACCACAAAAGATGAAGAACAGAATAAAGAGGGTCACTCTAAATGGTAAAGTTAATAATAAAAGGGTTAATACAACAAGAGAAAATAGCAGTTGTAAATATATATGTACGCAATGCTGGAGCACCCAATTATATTAAAGTAAACTTTATTAGATCTAAAAGGAGAGACACACAGTAAAATAATAGTAGTTGAGAATTTCAACAACCTTCTTTCATCAAAAGACAGATCATTCAGAGAAACAAAAATTGCCATAAAAACATCAAAGTTAAACTATACAAGAAATAGACCGAATGGACATTTATCAAACATTTCAGCCAACAGCTGCAGAATGCATACTCCTCATCAGCACTTGAATATTCTCCAGGGTAGGCCAGATATTAAGCCATAAAATAAGTCTCAATAAATTCAAGAAATTAGAAATTACAGCATATGTGTTCTCTGACCACAGTGCAATAAAACCAAAAATCTACATCAAGAAGAACTTTAGAAATAGTACAGATATGGCCGGGGATTTAGCTCAGCGGTTCTGTCAACTGCCTCACAAGTGCAAGGTCCCAAGTTCGATCCCTGGTACCAAAGGAAAAAAAAGAAAGAAAGAAAGAAAGAAAGAAAAAACAACAACTCAGAAATTGTACAAATATATGAAAGTTATACAATATTCTCTTGAATGACTAATGGTTCAATGAAGAAATCAAAAGGGAAACTTAAAATGTCTTGAAAAATGTAAATGAAAACTACAACATAGCCAAGTCTAGCGATATAGCAAAAGCAGTACTGTGGAGGAAGTCCATAGCAATTAAAGTACCTACCTATCTAAAGAAAAGAAAAATTTAAATAAGCTAATGATAGAACTCAAGGAAATAGAAAAGCAAGAACAACACAAACTGAAAAATAGTAGAATAGAAATAAAGATCAGAACAGAAACAAGCTGAAGAGAGTAAAAATAAAAATCAATGAAACAAAGCACTGCTTTCTCTTTTTACACCATTGAGGATTGAACTCAGGGTCTCTCTTACACATGCTAGGCAAACATTCTACCAGTGAGTTATATCCTTAGCAAGATCTGAAGATACGAAATCCACACACAAAATCAGTAGCATTTGTATACACCAATAACAAGATTGCTGAGAAAGAAGTCAAGAAAGCAATCCCATTCACAAAAGTTTCAAAAAATAAACCCTATAAATAAATTGATCTAAGGAAGGAAGTGCTTTCAACAGTGAAAATTCTGAAACATTGCTGAAAGCAGTTAAACAGGAAATACACCAAAAAAATGGAAAAATATCCCATGTTCATGAGTTGCAAGAATTAACATTGTTAAAATGTCTATGGTACCCAAAGCAATCTGCAGATTTGATGCAATTCCTATCAAAATATCAATAATATTCTTCACAGAAATAGAAAAACACCACTAAAATTTCTATGGGACCACAGAAGATTCCAAATTGCCAAAGTTACCCTGAAAAAAAAGAACAAAGCAGGAGTCATTGCTATACCTGATTTCAGAATATCACACAAAATGAAAGTAACCAAAATAACATGTTGCTAAAATAAAGACAGACATAGAAACATTGAACAATGAAACATAATAGAGAACCTATAAATAGAACAATTTCTATAGTCAACTGATTTTTGACAAAAGTAGCAAGAACACACATTAGAAAAAGGAATGTGTCCTTAATAAATAATGCTTGAAAAACTGTATATTCATGTGTAAAAAAAAGAAACTAGACCCTTGTGTTTCATATATACAAAACTCAAAAATTGATCGAAGACTTAAATACAAAATCTTCAACTATGCAATTACTAGAAGAAATCATAAGAGAAATGTTTCAGGAAAGCTGGACAAAGATTTTTTTGAAATATGATCCCAGAAAATACAGAAAATGAACACAAAAATTGATAATATTGATAGCTACACTGAACTAAAAAGATTCCGTGTAGCAAATGAAACAACAGAGAGAAGAGACAACTTACATAATGGGTAAAATATTTGCAAGCTATTCTTCCAAATGGCTTATTTTCAGAAAATATAAGGAAAGACAACTCAATAGAAAAAAGTAAATAATCCAATTTTAAAATGGGCAAATGATTTGAATATACATTTCTCAAATGAGGATATAAAAATGAACAACAAGTACATTTAAAAATTCTCAGTATCATTAATTAATCAGGGAAATGGAAATCTCAATGAAACATCACCCCATCCCAATTAGAAAGGCTAATAACAAAAAGATTTTTAAAAATAAATGCTGGCAAGGATATAGAGAAAGGGGAATTCTTGTATGTTATTGATGGGAATATAAACTCATCCAGCCATTATGGAAAACAGTAGGGAATTTCCTCAGAAATAAAAAAAACTTGAAATAGAGTTACAATATTATCCAGCAATCACACTACTGGATATATATCCAAATCAAATGAAAGAGTGAAAGAGACATTTGCACTCCCATGTTTATTTCGGCACTATTTACAATAGCCAAGATTTAGAATCAGTCTAAGTTCCTGCCAATGAATTAAAAGGATAAGGAGAATATGGAATATATACACAAGAAGGTACTAGTGTACTTCCATGAAAAAGAATGAAATAGTAGAGATGTGGTTGGAATTCCAGCACATAATGTTAAGTGGAAAAAGTCAGACACAGAAAGACAAATACCTCATGTTCTTGCTTAATGTGGAAACTGAAAAATTGACCTCAAAAAAGTAAAAAACAGATTTGTGGTTACCAGAGCCTGGGAAAAGTGAGGGGTGGGAGTAGCAGGTGGAGAGAGGATAGTAAATCAATACAGATGTGAAGTTGGGTAGGAAAAATAACTGCTAATGTTCCATAGCACAGCAGATAGCTCGGGTTAACAGAACTAACTGAGCATTTCAAAACGTTTAATAAAGATGATTTTGAAAATTTAAAAGACAAAGCAGTGGTAAGTGTCTGAGGTGACAAGCACGCCAATTAACTTGCTATGATCATAGTATTACACTTATTGGAATATCACATAAACACACACAACTACTAGACATAAATTAAAATTATAATTTAAAAAAAACTTCAACTGTAATGAGTGGATCATGCTAACAGGAAAAGGATGCAAAAATATCTATCAGGAAAATAGGAGTCAAAAGAAAACACTGGCTATAATATAAATACAATATAAAGTGGCTATAATAATATCAGATAATATAAACTAAAGCAAAAAAATCACCAGAGATGGAAAAGGACGTTTATCATGAAAGTTTCAATTCACCATGAAGACAAAATGTTCTTAAATGTGTATGCACCAAACAACAGAGCTGCAAAATATATTAAGCAAAAACATAGACACAAATGGAGGACGTGACAAATTTACAATTACAGGTGAAACTTCAGCAACCCTTCTTCGACACTTCATAGAAAGACTAGACCAGAAACTGGCATGGATGCTAAAAATCTCTACAACTCCATCAGCCAACAGAATCTAATTCAGAGCTCTAGAACACACCTGACAACTGCAGGATACGCTGCTCACAGAACACAAATCAAGGTAAACGGCATCCTGATCCATAAAACAAACATCAACAAACTTAAAATGATTGAAAAGTGGTGTAAGACCTAAAATGAAGCTTGACAACTGGTAGAACTGAGAGGGCCTCATCCAGGCTAACCTTAAGTTTCCTTTCCCACTCTGTTACTGTGGATGCGGTTTCCTGGCCAAATAATCTCCCTCCTCTAGAAAGACATCTGGAGTTTCTGCATTTTCTTAATAGCACATTTTCCTACCAGCTATGGAATTATTCTAACAAATCAATCACATCTTCCTGGGGGAATCAGGTACAAAGACTCCCTTGATGCTACCAAGTTTGCATCCCACAATCTGTGATTATTCACTGTGTTCCAGAGTGGAACCCCCAGGTCCCTGTATGGTGTGCAGTGTCCTCCTCCCACAAGTTATGAGAGCATATGACTAAATATGGACAGTGGAGAGTCGATCTTCTCTGTCCAACAACGAATGTCATTAAGTTTGGCCATCCCTATATCCCTAAGGTAGTAATTCCTCCCAAACCAATGAAGTAAGCAGGAAACGTGAACTCATTTAGAGCTGTATTCTCCAACCACAAGATTATCCCCAAATCTCAATGACAAGAAAAATTTAACACACTCTCCTCAGCAGCAGCTATTGGGCAATAGGCATCTCCTGATCCATACACAGTCCATGTGTGGGCATGAAACACAAAGCACTATGCCCTAAAGCTGAACATGGGGAACTTGGCTTAGAGCTCACAGCTTTGTTCTCACAGAGCAAGGATCATTGATGTTGTCTCCAATGTACTCAGAAATGAGCTGGTTTACACCAGACCCTGGTGACAGACTTCATAGTGCTTGTGGACAGAGCACCCTATGGACAGGGGTTGGAGCCCTACCATGCTCTGCCCTTGGGTTGCAAGAAAGGAGCCATAATGAGTCACAGGGATAAAGAGATTTTAAACAAATAAAAATGGTCAAAGAAAATTATAAAACATATAATGAAAGGAAAAAGAATTTCAACAAATCATAGTCTTGTGGAGAAGCAAGGCCAGTAGAGCAAGATTCCTATGTGCAAGGCATCAAGACAGCCAGCATGGCAGAGCAGATGGCTATGTGCCGTGGCAGAGGCCTGGAGGGCAGGAGTTAAGGATCCATCTGAAGAAAATTGAGGCCAGAAAGGCAAATACATCCTGCACTTCCCTGTCTCAGCTCATACATTGTGTAATAAAAGTAATTGTCATTCTACATCCCCCATGCCAAAAGAGAAGTCTCCTAACACCCAGAAATGAAGCAATCCACTTTTAAATAATGTCTAGGTAACAGAGAAAATGTGAAAGGAAATAAAAAAGATTTGATGAGTGACCAAAGGTGAGAAATAATAAGAGAGAGAAAGGAGTTGAGGATGATGAGAGCAGAGACAAGTTGGTCATCACAGATCACCTTCCAAAGCCAGTGCAGACTCTGACTCCCACCAATGAGTTGGCCACCTTAGGAAGTAGAAGCAGGCTGCAGGCTGTGAGAGGGAAAGTGAGCAGGAGGAAGACAGAAAGAGAAAGTTGGAGGAAAAGTATGGGAGTGGTGACCAGAAACAGAGCCAGGTGAGTTGCTTTCACAGGAGACAGCAATAAGATCCTGGAGGAGGCAGAAAGGGCAGGGGCTGCATGTGATGCTAAAGATCCCCTGCCTTCCTTCTGAGGTGCAGGCTCACAGGGTGTAGTCTCCTTCTAGTGGGAACACCCTGGAGCAGGACACTGGACATTTAATAATGCGAGGGAAGTTCTCGGCACACTGGTTCACTCCTGGGAATACAGCTCATTCTATCAGGTTTTCTTTGCTTTACGGGATCTCAGGTTCTCCTACCTATTTAGAAGTTGCAGGTATTTGAAATATTATTTTACAGCTATAATTACAAAGATATGAAATAAGGAAAAAACACAAGCCATTTAATTTAAATTTTTCACCCAACCTATGCCAACTGACTTCCTGTACTCTCTGCAACACCCTACCCTCACACCAGACCAAACCCTTCTTTGTTCATGAGTAAGCCAAGGGCATCTCTACCCCCAAATTTCTGAACGTTAGTTTGTTCTCTCGTAGAATAGCAATGACTAACTTTTAAGCAGTGTGTTTGAAATAACATGTGTTATATGTATTAAGTATTACGAATATGTATAATTATAGGTACTATCTATATTTGAATATAAATAAGCACATATATCTAAATAGAAGCACAGGTTTATATGTTTATAACATCTCTGTGATTAAAACTGAAAGAATAATTATAGGATGTTTTTAACATCCATTCATCCCTAGGCTATGGCCTATGTGTGAATTCTAAAGGGAAAAAGGAGTTTGATTAGCAATTGCTGCACATAACACCCACATCACTTATTGCAGGGATTCCCGCGGGTGTGTATGCATCCAAGCACAAACACACACACACACACACACCCCACATGAGCATGCACAATCTATTTTCAATACTTCCAGTTTGCTCATAAACATCTTCATCTGCAAAACTATTTAAAATTTTCTGAAAATTATGGCGTACATACCTGTTAGGAGATCATAGTGCTCTTTAGTCAACATTATGAACCGTAGCTGAATTATGGTTGAAGAGGTTTAGGGTGGCAGAGAAAGATTCATACGCTCGAGGAGGACTCTTTTTAGGACTAGCCTTTCCACTGGCCTCCTTGTACCACTGCAGGAGTAGGCAAAATGGTTTCACCCACTTCCCTGTAATTGTTTTTCTTTCAAATTCTCATACAGAGCATCAGAAATTAATACAGAAAAAAATCACTCTATACTAATGCTCCATTCTCCCTGTTTTCATATTTCCTTTTTATACCATGTGTAGATATTTAACACAAGAACACAACCGAAAACATTTAAGCTACAAAAAGGAAGAATGCAGTGAATAAGTAGATGCTATATTTATTAATATGTATACATGGCTGGGCATAGTGGTGTGTGCCCTTACTCCCAGCTACTGGGAGGCCAAGGCAGGTGAATCATTTAGGCCCAAGAGTTTGTGGCCAGCCTGGCCTGGGCAGCATAATGAAACCTCAGCTCAAAAATAATAATCATGGTAATATGCATGCACATTAATATAATCTCTACTCATCATAACATCTTTGCTATTTAACAAGTAGTTTGAAGACTGCTAGTTATGCTCAAATATTTGAGAAGTTTTTTGTAGCTTAAGAGAAGGAAGTGAAAGTGGAAGCATGCATAGCTTATAAAACTGTGCTATATATAAAAAAGACTACTAATAGGGTAATTTAAAAAGCGGAGTACACACCTGTAAAAATATAAAGGAAATGTGAGATCACAGAGTGCAAATGTTAGCATTACATAGAAATAAGACCAGAAGGAACTCTATCCAAATATTAGAACAGCTATTAATGAATATTTTCCTTATTCTATTTTTTGCAGTTTTAGTTTTCTGTGATCAACTTATCTTCCTCCTGTCTAATATAAAAGATCATCTTTGTATAAGGTAAAATAAAATTGCCCTCAAGAGTTAAAATTTTTAAAGTTTCGTCTCTTCTAGAAGAGATGTTGAACCTTGGAAAAAACAAATTCTGGTGCAAGCCAGTATTTTGGTACTCTAAGTTCCGTAACTAAAGCAATTTTATATTTAATCCGGTGGTTGAACTGGTTGCTAAGGTACTGAATTACCAGTTTATATAAGACCCAGCAAAGGCATTGATTAGAAATGAGGCAGAAATGTGGGTAGTATTTTCTGAAAAGAAAAGAAAGGAAAACCTTTGCTTAAAAAGCTTCATAAATATTGAAAGGTAAACACGGTAATGATGAGACATTTTGTGTAAACAAAACAAAGCCATGGAATGGAATAACATAAAGAGCACACACAATAGAAATAAATAGACAGGCATTTGTCCCTCTCTGCTCTTTCCTGTGATTTCCTGCAAGTTATTTCTCCCTATTGAGCCTTCTATAAGTAGCAGATAACCATTGCTGCCTTATGATATTGTTGTAAAGATAAAATAAAGCAAATTACACATATACGATATCCCTGGTATTAAGTAGATATTGAGGAATTATTCCTGACATAATCATTGACAGGTATTCAAGACATCATGTTCTTGACCATTTCCTTATGTAAACCTTTTACCTTTTCTTCTCTTATCACTTAGGAATGCATTTGGTTTATATAACAGAAAAAAATCAACCTAACAATTGTCTCCCAACACAAGATGCATGTTGGAGGTTGGGAAAGGTCTGGTTCAATTGCTCATTAATGCCTTCAAGGCCCAATTCTTCTATGCTTTCTCTCCATTATCCTTAGGGTGTTGGCATTCATCCTCATCCTTCTTACCTCATGGCTACAAGATGACTGCTACAACTCCAGATATCACATAAAAATTTAAGGCAGGAAGAAAACATAGGCAAAAGGGCTTTCTTCTGAAGAATTTAATCTATTAGAAATAAAGTTCTTCCTAAAAAACTTCTATTTATATCTATAGCCAATATCTGATCAAATGACTGGGCCAGGGGAATGGGTATTTAAAAATATTTCCCCACAGATTTGTTGCACTATAGCCCACTCATTTTAGGTGTATAATTTATTGGATTTTAATGCATTAACAAAGTTCTGTAATTACTGTCACAATCAATTTTAGAACATTTCCATTACCCTAAAATCCTGTGACCATTAACAATTGTTGTCCATTTCCTCTCAACTCTCCAGACCTAGGCAGCCAATAGCGTTTTTTTTTTTTTTTTTTTTTAAGACAGGATCTTGCTATGTATATGTAATTTATGCTAGCATCCAACTCTCAGCAATCCTCCTGCCTCAGCCTCCTGAGTGCTGGAATTACAGGCATGTACCACTATGCCCAACAATAACCTGTTTTTATCTCTGTATATTTGCCTATTCTGGATATTTTATAAATATAAAATGTCTAAATGCTATATAGAACATAGCATTTTTTTGTGACTGGCTTCTTTCACTTAGTAAAATTTTTTCAAAGTTTACCCATGCTGTAACATATATCACTAATTTTTTGCTAAATAATATTCCAATCTTTGGAATGCCATATTTTGTTTATTGATTTATCTGTCAGTTAATAGAAACTTGGATTGTTTCTAGTTTTTAGCTACTGTATGTAAGGCATCTATAGATATTTACATGTAAGTTCTAAGTAGACACATGTTTTCATTTCTCTTGAGTAAATACCCAGGAGTATTATTGTTGGGTCATATAATAACTTGGCAGTCCTGTGTTTTGAGGGACTTCTGGGCTGTTTTCTAATGTGGCAGCAACATTTTACATGACCACTGCAATGGCCAACCCTGGACAATATTGTGTGCATGTACCAGATGAATATGTAGGGTGCTGTTGCTGGGTGTTTTGTTAAATCTAATTTGTGTGTAATATCGGGTGGCCTATTAGACTAATTTGTTTATAGTGTTGTTCAAATTACTAATTCCTTCTTGATCTTTACCCACATTGTTCTGTCCACTGTCAAAAGCAGGATATGAGTCTCCAGATGTTACTGTTTGTCTATTTCTTCCTTCAGTTCTGTCAGTTTTTCCTTCATGTCCTTTGGAGCTGTAGGTGTTATGTCTTCAGGAAACAATGTGACATACTGATGCTTGCTTATGGTCATTATTGTATGCTATATCTCTTTTCCATCCTTTACAATCATTCAGTTTGTGCCTTTGACTCTAATCTTTGTCTCCTGTATACAGCATATAGTTTGATCTTGAGGGGGGTTCCCTTTTCTTTCTTTTTCCTTTGTAGTCCTAGGCCCTTAGCCCAGAGGTCCTTAAACCCAAGCCTTTCACATTGAGCTACATCTCCAGCCCTTTCTGTTCTTTTTTTATTTCTTTGTTTTGGAATAGAGTCTCGCTAAGTTTCTAAATTATACACACTGGGCTCAAATTCATGATCCTCCTACTTCAGCCACCCAGAATGCTGGGCTTACAGTGCATACTAACCACCACATTCAGCTGGTTCTTGTTTTTATTTTTTTAAAAATTCCATCTGACAATCTCTACCTTTCTTTGGATTTTTTAATCCAATCACATTTAATGTAATTATGATGCTTTCATGTTATTGCATTTGTATTTGCCTTTTACTTCTTTACGCAAGGTTTCCTTTAATCCTTCAAATATATTTACAGTGCTTCTTTGAAGTCATTGACACCCAGGCCTTTTCAAAGGCAGTTTTTGTTGGCTAATTTTTAAAATTATGGGTCATATTTTACCTCTTCCTTTCACGTCTTTTAGTCTTTTGTTGAAAATTGGGCATTTTTCATAATATATTACAGCACCTCTGCATACTGTCCCTTTTCCATGACTTTTTTCATTAACTTTATTGGTACATTTTAGGTATAAAATACAGTTACATTCATCATTGGGATAATGTACCTTTACATGATGTATCTGGGTTCTTATTTTTACCCCATTTCCCTGCCCTCCCTTTACCCCCTCCACTCTTCCCTATTTACAGAAACTTTGTTTCCATGTTTTCCTTTTCTCATATTTTTTCTTTTCCCTTCTTTCCTTTCCCCTACCCTTCCCACTTTCCCTACTCCTTTAGACCTTTTCTTCCTATTTCACATTATCAATTATACCATTTGAACCTTATGTACACTTTTAGCTTTTCACACCAGAGAACATATTCGGTATTTACACACGTGTGTCCTATTTATTTCACTTAAGAATATGGCCTCAATGTGCATCCATTTAGCTTTAAATGTCTCTAATTTCTCTCTCTCTCTTTTTTTTTTTGGTATGGGGATCAAACTCGGGTCCTTGAGCTTGTGGGGCAGGTGGGAGTTTCTCATTCTTTATGGCTGAGTAGTACTCCATTTTATAGAAAAACCACATCTTCTTAATCCGGTCTCCAGTTGATGGGCATTTGGGCTGTTTCTCTTAATTAGTTAGTTTTTATTTCTTTAGTGATTTGAGGGAGCTACTTCAGGGAAGTATATTTCTCCTGTCATGTGCAGTCTCTTGTATTTCTCCTCAAAGGTCCGGCCATGGCTATTTGTATAGTCATCCTGGGATGACATTGGTTTAGTGGTCACTCACCAAATATCTCTTTTCCATGACCTCTCTGTTAAGCTTCTAATATGTCTGTTTCCATTGGTATCACAACAGTACTTAATATCTGGCTGATTACTGTTTTCTACAATGTTCTGGTTCCAAATGCGAGTAGTCTTTCAGTCTGGGCAGTAGGATGTGTTTTGACTCACCCCCCTCCCCCCCACCCCCAAGAAGGCTATTCTTAGATGTTTCTTTCCCTGGTCTCTGTTACACTCCTGGCTGGTCTGTGATGTATTAATTAGGACTCTCTAAAGGGAGAGATTCGATGGAGAAATCGATGTATAATTATGCACGGCAATTTAATACACAGGTTTACAGGATCAGAGGCAGGAAAGTCTACAATAAGCTTCTGTAGGATGGAGAGTCAGAGGATCCAGCAGCTGTTCAGCTCACGAAGCTGGAAGCCACAGAACAAGAGGGATCAAGGATGTGGTACTAGTTCAAGGTCAAAGGTCTAGATTCTCCATGGAGAGTTTCTGGTATGAGCCTGCACTGAAAGACAGAAAAAGCTGGAGTTAGATGCTCACAGCAACAGCAATAGATCCGTGCACTAGCCAGGGCTGAGCTTCCAAAACACGTGCCAACTTCTTCTTCTCCCTTTTACTCCATCCAGACTGCGAGTGCATTGGACAGTGGTTCCCACAATTGGGGCAGGACTTCCTCCCTCAACTTGCTAGCCTACCTGCCAATCATTTCTGGAAACATCTCACAGAGACACCCTAAAAATGAGCTTTACTAACCCACTGGCCTTTCCTAATCTGGTCAAGTCCACGCATCACAGTTAAGAGTCAAATATGGTTTCACTTGTAGTTTTCATGAGCCTACAATGCTGCTCTTCATTCCTTACCACCCAAATCTGCACTGATTCCAGCAGTGATTTTAAGCTTAAGTATGCCCATGTTCTGTCCCAGCTGAAATCATGCCATCTGAAGAGCATTATGAAGTTGTCTACTCCTATGTCCATTCCCCCTCTGAGCAAAATCCCTGTGCCTCTGTTCAGAGCTGGAGGTGCAGTGAGATTCCTTTCTAGAGTTACACACCTGACTTGCAAGAAAGATGCTGTATGTGGGAAGTAGTTTCAGCTTGTTCTTACTGGCTATAAATTCTTATTGAGATAGGCTTTCATTTTTATTTTTTAGCCCTTTATTAGATGTTGGTCCCATGTCTCCTGGAATGTTTGTGATGAGAATTCGGCTGCCATTCTTACCTGTTTTACTGTGCCTATTTTCTCCTCTAACTGCATGTATATATTTTTCTAATCACTTTTTTAGTAATTGGATATGATGTGCCTGATGTCATTATTTTTATGTTTAGTCTACTTAAAATTTTGTGAGCTTCTTTTATCTATAAATTTATAGTTTTCATCAAATTTTTGTTTGTTGTGGAATTAGGGATTGAAACCATGGATCTCACACTGAGCTATATCCCAACTCTTTTCAAACTTTTTTTTTTTGAAACAAGGTCTTGCTACATTGCCCAGGCTGAGCTCAAATGTGCAATCCTCCTGCCTCATTCTCTCCAAATGCTGAGATTACTGGCATGCATCACCACACCCAGTTTCAGTTCTTCCCGGTATGACCTTGCTCCTCCAGGAGTTCAAATATACATATTTTGCATTGCTTGATGTTTTTCCACAAGTCATTAAGCTTCTATTCCTTTTTTGAAAGTCTTTTGTGTTTCACTTTGTATGGTTTCCAATGGTATGTCTCCAAATTAGCAAATTTTGAGGGACAGGGTAGGGTTTACATAGTATCATACAATGTATTTTTCATTTATGGTACAGTACTTTTATATCTAAAATTCTATTTGTAACTTTTTTATTCAATTTCTTTCATTATTTTCATAATTTTTAAACATTTTTGAGAATATTCAGGGTATTTCAATATTTGTAAAAGCTGCTTTAACATTCTCATCTATTAACTCCATCATCACTGTCATTTCTCGGTCTGTTTTTATTGATTGATTGTTGTTGTTACAAGGTATATGCTGTTATTTTATCTTATGGCTCTTTGGTTTTGGTTGAAAGTAAGATATTTTGGATTTTTACCCTTGTAAGTTCTGGATTTTGTCTTATTTCTTGAAGAGTTATGGACTTTGCTCTGGCATGCTGTTATTTGTACATCAGTTTTAACTATTTATACCCTCTTTGAGTTTCTGGGCCAAGTCTTGAGAAGTCTTTAGGGCTAATTTAGCCACAATACTGAGGAATTTCTCCTTCAGGGATTCTAACAACACTCTTTGCAGTCTGAGGTCTCTCTCTTCAGGCTGATGAGAGTGAAAATTACTCCCATCTCTATGTGAACTGCAGGAATTACTTGGCTCACTGTTACCCACCAGTTCTTTCTTTGGCCTTGACCACCACTCATGTAAAAATAGATCCCATGAAGCCCCCAGCACAATGCTCTCTACAGCTCTCTGGTGCTCTGTATGTGTACAGTTCTTTCTTCTTTGGTACTACGATTCACAAATTCTACTCACCTCAATTTTCTGGAGCACTGATCTCTGTATCTTCCACTCTACAGGACTCTATTTGGGTTTCCCTTCTCTGGCCTGATGTTGCACACACCCACTTAAACACACTAGCTTGTGTCTTGTTAGCTAGAATTTAGTCATATGAAAATACCTAGCTGTAGAACAGGCTGGAAGATATAGTTTGTATGCTCACTGACCCTGGCTCTATTAAACCTCAGAATTATTAAGAAACAAGAAAAACAGAGACAGATACAGAGTAGCAGCAATCTTTCACACAAAAATCTTCTATATCCAAGTGAAAATAACTTGCATTTTAGATTTTTCAAAGTCTTTAGATCATTTCTTCTAGAAGTTTATTTTCCATAATAGATTATTGGATATGACCTCCAACTCAGTTAAAGTCATTGAATTCTACTTTGAATATCCCTATGAATTGTCTTGTATAAGACTACGAATTCAAGATTCTGTTGTGTCAGGTACAAATTACATTTTGGTTAAATTAGTTTTCCATCACCAAAAGTCTTTAGGGTTGAAAGGAAAGTGCATAAACATAAGAGCCAATGAAACGCAGAACTAGTCAACTATGGAGGAACTGCATATTTCTGAGAGCTCACAAATACTTACGCAATACATACTTAGGAGACATATCTTTTTTGCTGTTTACATTACAGAGCACAATAAAATGTAAAAGGGATTCAGCAATTGACAAAATAATTTATATAACGTTTGCAGCTTCATTCATGATAACCAAACCATGAAAATTGTCCAGAATCTATCTACAAGCAAATGGATAAACTGAGGTATATGCAAGCAACGATATATGCATACTTAGAAACAGAATGAAACAAACTACTGAGAAATGCAACATTGATTAGGCCCCAAAGCATTGTGCCAGATGAAAGATGCCTCACACAAAATAGTACATGCTGACAATTCAGTTACTATAAAGCTCTAGAAAAGGCAAAATTAATTTAGGGTTGAAAAGAAGGCTGAACAGTGGCTGTCTTTGTGGGTAGGAGCACAAAGGGGCCTGAGGAAACTTTCGGGGGAGATGGTCATGTTCTATAGTTTAATAATACTTGTAGCTATGCAGGTGGATCACTTGTCAAAATGTAGTGATTATACATTTTAAATGTGTACATTTGATTCAAAGTAAATTTTATATTTAAAGAAGAAACTGCATACTAGTATTGAACTTTAGTTAATGTTATATCTGCTGAAGTGCTTAGGAGGAAATACACTGGTGTCTGCAATTTCCATTTTTTTGTTGTTGTTTTTTGAGACAGGGTCTCATTATGTAGTCCAGGCTGGCCTCAAATTTGCAGGAATCCTTCTGCCTCAGCCTCCCGAGTGCTGGGATTATAGACATGCTCCACCACCCCTGGCTGCAATTTCCTTTTAAATGTATAAGAGTAATGGATTGAATGGTGGGTGGAGGAATGGTTGAAGGATAGATATGCAATAAAACAAGTGTAATAAAATGTTAATGTAGAATCTTAGTGGTATGTATGTGGATGTTTACAGTACAAGTCTTAATTTTGCAAATGTATTTGAAATTTTATTTGAGGGACAAAGTTAGCCTAGGAATCACTTTCAGGCAAATATCTAGAGAGGAATTTTAGCCAAAATAACTTCAGTTAACCAACATTGTATTTGTCTTCTTTAGAATATATGTATCTTTTAATCTGGAAAAAAGCATAGACAATTTTGTATGATCAAAACCATATTATTAATATTTTCAGATTGAGAAGGCATCTGTATATATACAACATTTCATATTGCTACAATGCTTAACAAGATTTAACTTAATACAATGATAACCTTGCAACTTCAATTAAAGATATGTCAGCAAGGAACTGAGATATATTTATGATACTAAGCTAAAATATTATTAAATTTAGTTTACCACTGAAACATTTACCATATATAAAAATGGCTTGTGCAGGATGGCTTTTTTGTTGTTATGTTGAGAAAACTGAAATACATATCCTACAAAATAAAATTAAGCACATAAAATTTATAAATGAAATTTTTGAAGCATTAGACATGTCAATGAAATCTAAATATAACCAAACAGAATTCAAAATCCCTAAAAGTAACAGACAAAACTTGTTAGACTTTAGAGGGATAAGATGTGTAAGCCAAACTTAACTGAGTTGCCTTTAAAAAAGAAACTTCCCTCAAGGTTTTCAATAAGCCATATCAGTAGAAAGAAGCTTGACTCATGACATTTTTCAAGGAACAGTGCACCTCACAGATGCAGGCTAGAGTACCTAGCTTCCCCCCAAATTTATTAAAGTTCATGGAAGGTAGCCATCCACTCAGCTAAACTATCTTCTATTTAATAACAGAATTTTTTATGAGGAATATAACTTTATTTACAATAGCCTAAACCTGAAAATACCTCAAGACACATCCACAACTAAATGGATAAAACTGAGTATTTTGGAGGTCCTGAGTAGCGCGGAACACACCCAATCAGCCTGCTTCAGACAAGCAGGTCTCCGGACACACTACCGAGGTCCCGAGTCGTGGAGAACACACCAAATGAGCGGGCTGGACCCCTCCCCACTCGCTCCTCTGTGCAGCCGCCTGGCTCCACACTACAAAGATGCAGAGGACACCGGACCACCAGACCACGGTACAGAGTCCCACTGCTCCTGGACTAGAGGAAGGGACTTCTGGGCCACCATCCCTCCCGCTGCTCCCAGCCCACAGGAAAGGGCGTTTGGGCCACCATCCCTACCACTGCTCCCGGCCAATGCCCCACCTCTCCCAGCTCAGAGGAGGTAATCCGTGCAGGCGCCAACAGCCCTCCCCCCAGTTGAAATGAGAAAAAACATAAATAAATCTCAAAACCAGACTTCCAGATCACCTACAGCAACCCCAAAGGGAAATGAGATGGAACACTCTGATACTCAACCACCTGGACCCACTGAACTGGCAACAAAAGGGGATCTGGAAAAAATGAAATCAGAAATAATTTCTCAGATAACAGGAGAAATTGTGCCCCTAGTGCAAGACATGATTAATAAATCTAGAGAGGAGCTCAGGAACATGATGGAATCCCAACATAAGAAACAAATGGAATCCATAAAACAGATGCCAATAGATTTCCAGGACATGAAAAGCTCCATTGAAAGTCTACAGCAGAATGAGCCAATGTGAGGACAGAATTTCAGATATAGAAGATAAGATTGCAATTAATGACCAGGAGAAGAAAAATGGCTTCAAAATTATAAGGGAACATGAGAAATCAATCCAGCAGCTGCTAGACTATGTTAAGAATAACATAAGACTGATTGGAGTTAATGAAGAAACAGGAGAGAGTGCAGATGACATAAAAAATCTCTTCACAGAAATAATGGCAGAAAAGTTCCCAAGCAGGGGAAAAGAGCTTGACATACAGATAAGTGAGGCATATAGGACTCCAAATAGCCTTGATCAAAAAAAAAATCTACACATAGGCATATAATTGTTAAGATTCCAGAAACTCAACAGAAGAACAAAGTTCTACAAGCAGTGAGAGAAAAGAAACAAATTACATACAAAGGAAAGCCCATCAGAATCACAGCAGACTTCTCAACACAAACCATCAAGGCAAGAAGAGCTTGGAGTGACATTTTCCAAGCCCTAAAAGAAAACAGCCTCCAACCCAGATTGATGTACCCTGCAAAAATATCTTTCAAAATGGATGGAGAAATGAGATACTTTCATGACAAAGACCACCTTTGGAACTTCGTGAATACCAAACCAGCACTCCAAAGAATTTTACACAATATCCTAGGAACAGACATGAAGGATCACAACCCCAGGAAGCAAAGCAGAATGAACCCATCTGGCATGACAAGAAATTAAATGTAAAGGGGGAGAACCCAACCAAAAAAAAGTCATGGCAATGACAAGTCAATACATTTCAGTTATAACCATCAATGTTAATGGTCTCAATTCACCAATCAAAAGAAACAGACTGGCAGAATGGGTCAAGAAGCAAAATCCAACAATATGCTGCATACAAGAAACACAATTAATTCAAAAGGAAACTCATAGATTGAAAGTTAAAGGGTGGAAAACAATACTCCATGTGACAGGAACCTGAAAAAAAGCAGGAGTAGTCATCCTCTTTGCAGATCAAGTAGATTTCAAACCAACACTGATTAAGAAAGACAAAGAAGGGCACAACATCCTTGTAAAGGGAAGAATCCAAGAGGAAGAGATGACAATCATAAATATCTATGCACCAAACACTAGTGCACCCAACTATATACTAATGGACATGAAAAGTCATATATGCACTAATACAATTGTAGTGGGGGACCTCAACACCCCACTGTCACAAATAGATAGATCAACTAGACAAAAAATAAGTGATGAAATACCAGAACTCAATCAAACTCTTGAACAAATGAACTTAACAGATGTTTACAGAGTCTTACACCCCACAAAATCAGAATACACATTCTTCTCAGCTGCACATGGGTCATTCTCAAAAATAGACCACATACTCACACATAGAACATGTTTAAGTAAGTGCAAAGGAATTGAAGTTATCTCCTGTATATTATCAGACCACAGTGGGATGAACTTGGAGATCCATAGCAAAAGAAACTCAAAAAATTTCATAAACACATGGAAATTGAACAACACACTTCTGAATAACCAATGGGCCACAGAGGAAATGAAAGAAGAAATCAGACAGTTCCTTCAATTAAATGACAATGACAATACAACATATCGGAATCTATGGGACACAATGAAAGCAGTCTTATGAGGGAAATTCATAGCAGTGAATATGCATGTTAGGAAAACAGCATGAGCCCAATTAAACAACCTGATGCTGAACCTCAAGCTTCTAGAAAAAGAAGAGCAGGACAAATCCAAAGCTCATACAAGGGAGGAAATTATAAAGATCAGAGGAGAAATTAATGCAATGGAGACTAAGAGAATCATACAAAAAATCAATGAAGCCAAAGTTGGTTCTTCGAAAGAATCAACAAAATTGACAAACCCTTAGCCAACCTTGTCAGAAAAAGGAAATAAAAGGCCCAAATCCATGCAATTAGGAATGAAAAGTATGAAATTACAACAAACCCAGCAGAAATCCAGAGGATCAATACCTACTTCCAGAACCTACATGCCAATAAGACGGACAACACAGAAGAAACGGACAGATTCCTAGATACATATGAATTACCAAAGTTGAACAAAGAAGACCTAAAAATTCTGAACAACCCAATATCAACCAATGAAATTGAAAACGTAATTGAAAACTTATCAACTAAGAAAAGCCTGGGCCCTGATGGCTTTACTGCTGAATTCTAGAAGACATTTAGGGAGGAACTACTGCCACTACTGTTTAAACTCTTCAATGAAATTGAAACAGAAGCAATACTCCCAAATTCATTCCTGGAAGCAAGCATCACTTTGATCCCCAAAGCAGAGAAAGACCCAACTGAAAAGGAGAACTATAGGCCAATCTCACTAATGAACATAGATGCAAAAATCCTCAATAAGATACTGGCAAATAGAATGCAGAAGATCATCAAGGAGATCATACACCCTGACCAAGTGGGATTCATCCCAGGGATGCAAGGATGGTTCAACATATGCATACACAAATCAATCAATGTAATACACTACATCAATAGAGCCAAGGACAAAAACCATATGATTATCTCCATAGACGCAGAAAAAGCATTTGACAAAGTCCAACACGCATTTATGGTAAAAACCCTACAAAAAATTGGAATAGATGGTCTCTACCTCAAGCTGGTAAAAGCCCTCTATGAAAAACCAACAGCCAATATCATACTAAATGGTCAAAAACTGAAATCCTTCACACTAAAATCAGGAACAAGACAAGGATGTCCACTATTACCACTCTTGTTCAATATAGTTCTGGAAACATTAGCCATGGCAATTAGACAAGAGAAAGAAATAAAAGGAATAAAGATAGGAAATGAAGTCAAATTGTCATTATTTGCAGATGACATGATACTGTATATAGAAGACCCCAAGAACTCCACCAAAAGTCTTCTAGACTTAATAACCAAATTCAGTAAAATAGCTGGTTACAAGGTCAACACACAAAAATCAATAGCTTTCTTGTACACGAATGACAGACTCACTGAGAGAGAAATAGGGAAAACTATTCCCTTCACAATAGCATCTGAAAAAACTGAAAAACCTAGGAATCAACCTAATGAAAGAAATCAAAGACCTCTTTGAAAACTATAGCACTCTGAAATAAATATGACACACTTGTATAAATATCGAATAGTTTCTCTGGTGTGAGAAACTGAAAGTGTAAATAAGGACTGAAATGTATAACAGGTAATGTGAAATAGGAAGAAAAGGGGCCAAGGGGAAGGAAGTGGGAGGGCTAGGGGAAAGGATAGAAGGGAATGGGATTAATATGAGAAAATGGGAAAATAGGAACAAAATCTTTGTAAATAGGGAGGAATGGAGGGGTTGAAGGGAGGACTGGGCAGGGGTGAAAGATGGGAAGCAAGAGAGACTATGTAAAGGTGCAAATTTCCAATGATGAATGTCATTACATTGTATACCTAAAATGTACCAATGATTAGAATGAATAATCGATAATGCAAAATAGGAAGAAAAGGTCCAAAGGGGTAGGGGTAGTGGGAGGAGCAGGGGAAAGGAAAGAAGGGAAAGGAAAAATGATGAGAAATGGAAAACATGGAAATAAAGTCTTTGTAAATAGGGAAGGGTGGAGGGGGTGAAGGGAGGGCTAGGAATGGGGAAAAAATAAGAACCAAGATGCATCATGTAAAGGTACAGTTCCCAATGAGAAATGTAATTGTGCTGTATCCCTACAATGCACCAATAAAAGAATTTTTTAAAAAACTGAGTATTTGCATACAGTGGTATATGTATACTCAGAAACACAGAGACAAAACTACTGATAAGTGCAATACTGTAGGCAAATCTCGAAAGCATTACGCCAATTGAAAGATACCTTATACAAAAATAGTGCATGCTGGGTGATTCCATTCATATACAGGCCTAGAAGAGGCAACCTCAAAATGACCTCTACTCAATGCTGTCAAAAGTTCAGGCATTCGGCATCAGCTACTGAGGTTGGCCTGAAATTCAGGCTGTCCATCTACAACCTCAACTTTCTCCCAAGAAAAACCTGAACCATCAGAAGCCTGCACTCCATTCTTCTTAGCCTTTCCACTTAGCATCATAGAAGTTCATTTAATAGGTTTTTTGTTTGTTTTTGAGAGTCTGGCATCAATCTCCATGAATGTACCTTCTGAGAAATAAATCTATTGAATCTGGTGTTAGACATTCTTTGTTGATCTCACGGAGGAATTCACCACTACACCACACAGTTTTCTTGCCAAAGGCTCATGAGAAGGAATTATTTGAGAACATAGTGAAAGCTGAGTATCCCTTATCCAAAATGCTTGGGGCCAGAAGTATTTCCTTTTTTTTAAATTTTGGAATATTCACATAAACATAGTGAAATATTTTCAGGATCAGACCCAAGTCTAAGCACAAAATTCACTAAAGTTTTCTGTATGTCTTGTACACAGAACCTGAAAGAAACTGGGTAGAATAGTTTTTTTGGCCGTGCATTTTTACTATGACCCATCATATGAGGCCAGGTGTGAAACTTTTCACTTGTAGCATCATGTCAGTGCCCCCAGAAGTTTAATAGTTTGGAGAATTTGGGATTTTTGATTTTTGGATTTAAGGATATTCAATCTGTACTAGGAAAAGTTGTATCTCAACTTGAATTATATTATGAATCAGATATAGCCCTTAGCGCTTCTTTCTGTATGTTGGCTGCTAGACAGCTCAAAGCTACTCCCACTGTCTTTATGGCCCATGTACTGTTGACTGACCTCTCATTTGATTTTTCTTTCCCCATACTTATTTTTATTTCACTAGATCATTTTGACTTATTTTTATCTTGGGTTTTAATGTGTCAGTAGGTATAGACAGTTGCCCATTGCTATAAGCCTCTCTAAATCATTCTTCATATGATTACTAGAATTCAGCAGGAAATTCCTAACTGTGGAGTTCATCAGCAAAAGGAAAGTTTTAAAACCAAAATGAAGTAAAATAGGCAGGGACAAAGACAGAGAACCCCAAATGTCAGCTGAAAGTGGATGTTGAAACCTGTTTTTAAAAGAATGAATTTTTGGAATTGCCTGCTGAGAACATTTGGAAGACAGGAGGTTGAGGAAGCAGAGAATATGTGGGAATTCTATAAACTTCTCTTCTTTGACACAATAACCACTTCTTATTATTCTGTGCACATTTCATGCTTCCAAATGTCTACACAAATGCGAATTTATATTTTCTGGGGTTTGAGGTACAGGAAATCTTTCGTTATTGTAAATCCTATCTCTTGTTAAATTTAAATCAATCCCACATTTGCTCAGGAAGGTCAAAACCAAGTTATAGTGTGAGTCATCAACCCATGATCCTTCGCTTCAGTCCTCATTCTTTTTGTGTAGGGGGGAAAAAAATCTCATGGCAACAGTTGTTCTTTAAATTCTCAAAGATGTTACAATGTCATGGGAAAAAATGATTATTAGCAAACATTACTTCTGGTAGACAGCCAAAAAATTTTGGTTGCAGAGTTGACCACATAGGTTTCATGCTCCCTGGTAAAAAGACTTCTCTGGAAAATCACTACCCTCTCCCATCAGCCCATGCTTCCAGGTGGAGATGAGTCTTCTCCCACTTCCCAGAATGGAATCTCATTGGCTTTTGAGCCAATTAACAAAGCCCCATGCCCCTAGCTATAGCAACTGGCTTGTATTACACAGCTAATAATACATATTTTCAAACCCATTAGGGAAGATAGAAAGCCCAACATTCTCTCTCTTCCACTAGATTTAATGTTATGAGTATTTAACACTTGTAGCTGCTTTAACCATCGGGAGAAAGCCTCATATGCTGGGAGCCTCACACATAGCCCAGTTTAGGGATTTAACCCCCAGGAGGAAGAGCTATGGGAGAGAGTAGAGCACTATACTTAAAGTCTGAAGCAGGTGCTACCTAAAGCTACCCTTACCCCTAACCATTCCAAATAATTGGATCCATTCATTTATTTTTGCTTAATCCAGTTTTGAGGTGCATGTTTTTGTTAACTGTGCATTATTTAAAATATCCAAAGTTATATTTAATTTTGCCTTCCTTCCTGCCAATGGCACATAGAAAAGTTTGCCTTCTGTTTCTCTTCTAATCAAATTACACGTAGCATACCTATTTGCATTATATCCTTTATTTTTGTATTCCTATTTTTCAAAAATTGAGCTCTTTGTGAATTTTCTTTCTATATACAATTCCTTCCTCATGGTAAGCTTCAGAAAGCTAGCTGAAGGCTACTACGAAGAGTTGAGAATTGTTAACTGAAAATAAAATAAAGTCTACCTAAGTCCTTTTCACATTTCTTACATTACTGTCCTCAGGACCAAGATCCAGTTTGCAGTGAATCTAGACATGCCAGCCTCCCCCGCCTCATGCCTGCTCAACTGGTTAGCAAAGTGCGGTCCAGGGTCCCCTTTTATCCAGATTGCCTAGGGTGCACGTCACAAAAGCAGGTGCATGTGACAAAAGCTCCCTCCCAGCCTTGAATCCCTAATCCCTAGGAGCTCGGCCTGGCATTCTCAGCTTTAATTAGCTCCCCAGGAGACTCGTGTGTGCAGTGAAGTTTGAGAACTCCTACCCTAGATTTATCCTGTCAGCAGTAGCAATGCGGAAATTACCTATGTAATAGTTTTCTATCACTGTGAAAAAATCCTTTCCCTTAATTTACAGGTAATGAAGCTGAATTTAAATGTAAAAGTTATGTAAGTAATTATAGTAATGGGAAAGTTTTTAACAGGTTGAAGTTGAATGAGATGTAAGAAAACAGAAGGAATTTCAAAAATACTTTGTACTTTATCGTTCTTTTTTAAATGTTTTTCTTCATTTAAATCATTTTCTTTTTCTTGTTCCCAGCTTCATGTCAGCTTCTGAAAATGCGACTGTGTAGGTCACACTCAAGAAGGATGAATTCAGAATCTCTAAGGAAACAGTGCAGACCTCAGTACAGGAACTGTGGCCGGTCCATTGGTGTGACTCGGATACACAAGTCCACAAAGCCAAAATCACAGTCTAAGTCCCCTATTAAGATCCCAGATCTGAAAATAACACAAAAGAAAACAAAATCCTTTGATCTGGTGAGTTGGGCCTATCTCTTTTACTGTAATTTTACTGTCATCTCCAAAATACTGTTTTGCTCCTATGTAACTTCTCAAATCTCATTTTTCTGAGATTCTTTGGCAATTGCATAGCTGATTAGTAATCAGAATCCCCAAATTATAAACAAATAAGAAGTATGTTTATATTTTTCGTGATTTACTATTCCCCCATCCAATTACATTCATATCACATAAATTTATTATTTATTTATTTATTTATTTATTTAAATTTTCTGTGCCCATTTAGCAGACAAAACTCATAGGAAAAGAGCCATTCTTCTCATATCCATTGAAGGAGGCTGGCTGTGGACGTTAGGTGGATAAGATTACTATCAAGGACTTCATGGCCTTAATGAGCTTAGTCATGAAAAACTACATGGCCAAAGATATCGCACAGAATGCACAAACAATTCTTTTTATTGGTGGCAGAATGTCACGGCATTATAGCTGAGCTGTGCCTTCGTTAACTGATTCAGAACAATTCCTGTTGTGCAACTATCTTCTCTAAGGAAGTGCCAATGCATTCTGCTAGCAACTTTCACTGAAGATCAGGTATGAATTACGCTGTATAATGGGTTCAGGTGCTCATTAAATTGACTGTCATAAAATTCTCATGTGTGATATTTTAGTAAAATCATCTCATTCTGATGATGAAAACAAAGGAACAGAATGATGATAAGAGAATAAAGATGTTAACATTCCCATTGTCAATGAGAAAAACAATGCCTAAAACTGCTCTTGATTTATTGGTCACCCGGTTGGCAATTAGCAGCCCCATCCTCCAAATATTCTCAGGCACTATGAAAAACGATAAAACACAACTGTCATTCACTTTGGATGTGAAGTGATCAACCAATTGTCAGTGCGTATCAGAATATATCTCAAGGTGTAACATTATATATACCTTTGACTCAAGAACTTCCACTTCCTGGAATTTTCCTTAAGGAGGTAATACCACAGATGCAAAAAGTTATACGTCCAATAGTCTTCATTATAGTATTGTTTAGGGTGGTGAAAATTAAGAAGCAACATAAACACTTCCTGCAAATTGTTGTATATAGGACAAGTACATAATATTATGAAAACACTGAAGTGATGATGACTATCTATAAATAGGTTGACGCCAATACAGATAGATGACTACAAATAAAGTTTATGGAACAGTAAATACTGTCATGCTGCATTTCTATAAAATTATACATGTGTACTATATGTGTCTATAAAATACAGAAATACTGAAATTCTAATGATGGTTTTCTCTGAATGATAGAACTGAGCGGGATTTTTACCTTCTTCATTGTATTTTTCTGTGCTGCTTGTATTTTGACAATGAACATTCAGCAATTTTACAGAAACAATAAAGCTATTTACAAAGAAATGAATATGGTAAGATCCTTGGTATGAGTACAAATGAGACTGACAGACTTGAGCAGTTTGTTATGATCACACCTTCATTCACAGGTAATGATGACAGTGATGAATGAATGGAATAATATTTATCTATGAGCCCCCAAACATTAATTTATAATTAATGCAATTTGCATCCAGCACTATAGAAACAATAACAATAAGTGGACTTGGAAGTGAAAAGAAACAAGCAAGCACAAAAGCATTTGGAAGCAGATCATGTTGGGGAGATTGGGGAAATACTACATGACATTTGGGAAAAGCAGTGTCAGAGTCATAAATGGGCTTTAACACCATTCAGGAGTTTACCTTGGCCTAAGAAGAGCTTTTGGGAGAAAATGAATGGGAAAGGTGAATTTAAAAATATGAAGTAGACAGCTTGCTGGAGAGGAAGTCAAATAGAATATTTCATAGAGCCTAAAGCAAGAAAGAGGAGTATTTTTGCCTTGGGATTTCCAAAGAAGAAATGTGAAATGTGTCTCCATGTTGTGGTTACTGGCAGCCTGCAGTAGCTCTGTCAGACAATCATACCTGCCTTAGACGTTTCGGCAGATACATTGTATAGTAACTGCAGTGCAGAAAGATCAGATCACCCCCGGATCAATCACGAAAGCAAGTACTTTGGGAAGCCTCTGTTATCTCTTTCAGACCACAGAGATATCACTGAATGTATAGCTGAAGCCACAGAGGTGCTTTGCAGTACAGCAGTCTTCTAGGTAGCCAGAACCTATATATGCTAAAATGATGTTGATGACTCCAACCAGTTCCTCCTTCCCCCCACCAATCTTCTTTTCTGTTGTGATGTTACTGAATCTCTGGACAAAGATCAAGAAAACAACTCTATCAACCAGTAATGACCCAGCAGCATTCCCTTTATCAGAGCATAAAATAGCAAGGGATGAGGGACACTAAGAATATTCCAGAGAGCTTGATGATAAGGGCTGGTTCTTTCAGTCCCGCCAAGCTCGGCCTGCACACAAACTTTAGTGGGAGGTGGGTGCAGCCAAGATGCTGTTTAACAAAATGTTCTATTATACAAAGTACATGTGAGTCTAACATGTTTATAATGCCTATTGTTCAGATGTTGAAAATAGACAAATTAGTTTAACAAGCAGAACGCCCATGACAGTTTGCAGTCATTATTTTTATGTTGTTATAGTTGTGATGATGAATCCACTGTCTCCCTTCATGATTAATAAGCTTCTGCATGCAGGTTGGATCACATCCGTTCCACTCACTTCTGCATTCCCAGAAGAGCTCACCTGTACACAGGCAGGGCTCAGTAAATTCAATGAGTAACAGGAGAATGAATGGAAACCCAGGTGAAGAACAGAGCAAATGTCCCATAATTACTAATAAATGACAGAAAACAGTTGGTACGAGGAGAGGCCTCAAGTTGAAATAACTTATATTTGCAGTTTAAATTGACATGCGCGCACACACACACACACACACACACACACAGAGTCAGCTGTTTATATCCACGAGTTTTTCATCTCAAATTCAACCAACCACGGATCAGAAATATTCTACAAAATTTCAAGAAAACATAACTGAGAATATATGTATTGAATATGTTCAGTCCTTTTCTTGTCATTATTCCCTAGACAGCACAGGGTAACATCTATTTGCATGGCCTTTGCTTGGTATAGGTGATCATTAGTCATCTAGAGATGGTTTAAAGCATACAGGAGGAGATGCATAGATTCTATGTAAATCCTACACCAATTTATACAAGGGACTTGAGCATCAGTGTGGATTTTGGCACCACAAGGAGTCTGGATCTCATCCCCATGACTACCGAGGGACTACTATATATACATCATCCTGATCTTGCTCTTCCTGGATTAGTTCTAGCTTTCCTGCCATGCAACTTGGAGGTGACAAATGCACTTCCCTTTTAAAAAAACACTGAAGAATTAAGTTGATTAATTTACAGAGTAGAATTCTGAAAGGTCAAGGTTGAAGAACATGTGCAGCGATCCAAGAACAGCAGTTCATAACTTTCCTTTTAGATTTGTATCAGCTGTGTATGAGTTTCGAAAATATTCTTCATTTGTTTTCTTAGTTTTTAACCACAGATTTTTGTTACAGAAACTTTACAACGGTTTGTTTCCTTCAGTCAATGATGTCCATACCAGCTTTATCTAGATTCTAAGAAGCACAACAGTGGCAGACATTGATTCTTTTTTCCAATAGCATTGCTTTATTTCCTGCTACAGTGCTGCAAGGTGATGTGTGTGGGGAAGTAGAGCTACGGCAAGGCTATTCCTGTGAATCACCCCTCCCCAAGTTACAGAGATCCACTTGTTTCATAAATACTTTTTGAGCGTCTACTTTGTGCTGAATCCTGGCTCTTCGGGATACATTTGGAAACAACACAAGCCCCTGAGAGCTGACATCTCAATCCACTTGGAGCTAATTTTCTCAAATCTTAAAAAGAATGAGATTCATTTTTCATAGAAAAGTTTCCTAAAACATGAAAAATACAACAATCGTTTAAACATATTCTAATGGGGTTCATTTACATTTCGCACAGCAGAGATTAAAACAATAAAACAAACCCCTGTCATCAGCATCCCAAGCTCTGTTGCGAGTCATCCTGCTCTGGATGGGAGACTCACTGTGTAACCACAAGGTGAATAAGAATGAGGTTGCTGGTGAGCCTTCAGAGCCTTGAGGTGGAGAGCAGCACCCAGCGCCCATTTCCAAGGGGTCTGTGGAGGATTTGCCCATGAAACCTTCAAGTTCCCAGGCAGGTATTCAGAAGAGAAAAAGAGAGCACACCATCCCTTCTTTTAAATTCTCCACCACAAGCTACCGAGTTCCTGTGGACTGAAAGACTGACAACAGAGGAAGTAAAATCTTTCTCATCTGCCCCCCAATTCCCACTCACAGTTTTCAACTGACTGGAAATGTGAGAACAATCATGCCTCAGTATATAGGGGGATTGATTCTAGGATCCGCCACACACTTGGTTCCAAAATCATTGTATGTTTGAAATCCCTTATACAAAATGACTTAGTAATTGCCTAGGATTGATCTATGCACATACTTCCATTCACTTTAAACCATCTCTAGGTTACTTACAATACCTAATACAGTGGAAATGGTCGATAAATAGTTGTTATTCTGTATTGTTTAAGGAACGGTGGCAAGAAAAAGGTCCATACATTTGCAGTCCAGAAAGATTATCTTCCTGAATATTTTCTACCAGGGTTGATTGAATCTACATGTGCAGAACCTGTGAGTGCAGAGGGCCAGCTTACACCTTAATATCCCTGACCCCTGGAGTCTAGGTGAGAGTCACCCTGAAGCACGCTCCAAGGTAAGGTCTTGAGTTCAAGAGGTTCTTGTAGGAAATGATTTCAAAAACATGGTGAAAGGAGAGAGAACAGAAGATAGAAAAGACAAAGTAGCCAAGTTTTCACTCCCACTTCTGCTGAGCCAGGGTACAGCAGACCCCCAAAGGTACCAGCTCCTAGCTGAGGGAGCTGGATGGAGACAGACACCCTGTGGAAAGTGGTCCCCAAATATGATGATCACCACTGCTCCCCACAGGAGGCACAGGCCAGCTGTTTCTCATCACAAAAAGTGGGGTCTCCTCCTCCTTCCCCGGACCAAGGCCCCCAGGCTGTTCTCTGATCAGAGGAAGATGGTGGAAGAGAGGTCACCAGTCTCTTGGACACTTCACATCTGTGCTCTCTGAGGAGGCCAGTTGCCACCTTGTGAAGAATCTAGACTTCCTTGCCATGTGGGAAGCAAGAGGCCCCCTCACAGAACACCCAAGTCCCAGAAGGTAGAGGGACACCTCCTCAAGCTTTCCAATCCTCTGGCTCCCAACTGAAGACTAAACAGCCCAGCCTTCCCGAATTTCTGACCTACAGAACTGTGAGAGATAATAAACCATTGTGCTTTAGTAAAGTCACTGCGGGTTTTATTTCAGGAAGCACGGGTATTCAGTCTACACACCAATGGTCTGTCATTGGTTCGGAGTTCCTCTGATAGATGTGAATTTCCTGAATGTCAGGTTTGCTTCATTCATGGGCAAAGCAGGTGTCACTGCTTAGAGAAAGCCTGAGTGAAAGCCAGGCTAGTGTGCACCAGGGCAGCAGAGGTTCAGGATGCAGGGGCTCTGCTGCCTCCGCTGTTTTAAGTGACCACTGTAACCACACTGTTCTAAGGCACAGTCTTGCTTCCCTGGAGGTTAAAATGCCTTCTCCCTACACACAGTCCTTTGAAGCTGCTAAGCCACCCATATCTTTCCTGAAACATTTAACATACCTATGGCATTTGATGTAAGGAAAAATAAATTCTAACTCAGTATAAAGTCATGTATTTGATTTTGTGTGGAGGGAAAGTGTGTGTGTGTGAGTGTGTGTATGTGTGTGTGAGTGTGTGTGTGTGTGTGTGTGTGTGTACGAAGAGCAGAGAATTCCAAAGAAAAGAATTCTGTTTTCCCAAGCAGTTCCAAGGCGACACAGAGGCAGAGCCACTGTTTGGTTACCAAACAGCAATGCCAAGATGAAATCGCCCCATGAATGTGCTGTCTCGAGGCATAAAAGTAATGCTGTCTCTATGAGCCAACGCCTGCTAGTTTCCTTGTTTTTCTGTTGGTGGTGATGAGGTCACTCAGAGGACCCAGTCTCTCCCCTCGTTGCCCTGGTAATCAAAAGCACATAATTAAAATCTGGCTGGTGAAAGCAACAAATGCAAGTCTGTGACCCAAGAACAGTTTTTTCCTAAGCAAAGCTCATTAGACCACATTAAATTCACAATAGGTTCAAATTCACAAAGTGTACACTGGTATGATCATAAGTAGGGGTTTTAACCAGAGAATTCCCTAAACATGGAAGAGGTTTGAAATCTGATTTTTTTCTTCAAAGTGAGGAGCTCAAGTAGAAGTTGGGTTTCCTAGCACTCACAGAAAGGAAGCAGGGGCACTGGCAGATGAGCCTAAAATCTGAGCCTGGTAGCTGGAAAAAGGGAAGAGAGAGGCGGGAAAAGGAAAAAGGGAGACGGAAAGAGGGACGAGGGAGAGGGGAAGGAAGGACACAGGAGGAGTGGCTTCCTAAACTCCTGGGTTTCAACAAATTGGCTTTAAATCAGTGATTTAAATTCAGCCTCCGGGTTCTCACCCTGATGAAGGGGCTACCACAGTGTCTGCCTCGAAGCGCTTTGCTGCGTGCCTGTGATCCAGCAAGTGCCGTTGCAGGATGGCCGTTTCTACCACTGCGATCAGCCGTCTGCACACGCGGAGTGGGGAAGAACGACAGGAGTCTGAGAGCTACAGGGAAAGTTGCGAGTCAGCGGCCGGTTCGGGAAGTCCCTTGTTAGAGAACTCCTCCCGCTTATTTAAAATGCAACTTAGCACCTCTAGAAGCGCCCTGCACTGCCCTTCCACTGCCATGAATGTGTTGTATTCGAAGACACATCCAACCCTGGGCCAAGTAAATGCCCCGGGCTCCCGGAACACATTCTTGGCTCTTAGGGTGTGCGTGCTGCGCGCGCGCTCTTGTGTGTGCGCGCGCGCGTGTGTATGTGTGTGTGTGTGTGTGCGCGCGCGCGCGCGCGCGCGCTGTTCTGCTGAGGCCCCAATCTTCCTGTCTCTAACAGGGTCCTGCAGAGGTGCTTAACCCTGTGGTCTAAAAGAGGGCACTAAGAGACCTGGGGGACGCTCTGAAATTTGATACAAAATGTCTTGGTGCATTTGTATGCCTTGAGGGCCAAAAGGTCTGTAGTTGTATTGGATTCTCAGTGATCACCCTAGCCTGATCCTGGGTCTCAAAGCTGCTAAATCCTAGCCTAGCTGTCTGTCTGATCTACACCAGGTTCCCCATCTGGTATGAAACACGGAGCATTCTTAGAGCGTCTTCCAATTCCAGAATTGATGATTCTACGGATTCTGAAGTTTCCTCGCTTAGTGCTTCTCCCTGCACAAGGAAAAGCCTGGAAGATTCAGGTTTTCTAGAATCTGAGGCTTATATAACTTGGCAATAGGGATGTTGGGGAATTTCCTGATGCCCAACTAAATTTGAACTTCAGATGAGCAACAAGTAAATTTCTAACACAAGCACTGCCCTTGACATACTTATCCAGATAGTCTCTATTACCATGGTTTGACTTCATGACTTTTTGACTTTAAGATGAGGGAAAGGTAATATATATTTAGAAGAAAAGGTATTTCAAATTTGGGATTTGGAGCCTTTCCAAGGCTAGAAATATGTGGTCCAATCCTTGCTTAGGATCCTGGGCATTGACAGTT